>NC_056750.1:772818720-772958720 GCF_019279795.1 Protopterus annectens
ATGGAAGTACTGTGGCTGAGCAAGTCACAGGTGACTGCAAACCGGATGCCATAATCAACTCTCCAGCTAACACACGTATCCTCCAAAAGGGCCTCTTGCAAACACACGACTTGTGCCACAGCCATGGCCTCAAGGTGAATGACAGAAAGCGTATAGTCATCCCCTTTGTCAAACACAAAGTGACCACAAAGTACCACATATGTGTTAATCCATTAAGTGCAGACGAAGGAATTATGGACCTTGGGGTACACAGGTTGATAGCATTCTACCATTTGACAACAACATGGACAAAGTGGTTAGGTAAGCATGTTATATGGGCCACATCATCATGATGGGATCCACATGTAGATCAGGGGAGGACATTGTGCCCCTTTACTCATCCCTCATCATGCCCATAATTGACTATGATAAACCTGTCGGCATGCACCTTACCAGACACCTGCAGCAACTGCAGATACCACATACGTACCTTGACAAGAGGATCAAAGGGCTCAAACAGATGCCACATACTGACTGGTTAAAGAAACAGCAGCTCTACTCAGTGGCATACTGCCTCTTCATAGGCAATCTGTGCCTGACATATAAAGCCATGTCAAACCCTCACTTAATGGCCATGCTGCACCTCAGAATATCCAGATCCCATAAGGATACACACTGGAAAGACTTGAACCTCAGGAGTGATATACATAGGACATGCTGGAGGGGCACATTCACAACTCAGAGGCTCTCTTCATTCTTGAATATTATCCCAATAGAGGTTAGGCAGAGTGACTCAGTGACTATCTTCAAGAGTGATATTGATGACTGGATGTGACATTGTAGGGTTACCCTGGGTATCACTTATGTGTCACTGTGAGACAGAGGCACAGTATACTAACCTTGGAAAAGGGCATAGCAAGACAGATTTACAATGCATGTTGAAAGCCACACACATTCTGGCTAGGTGGATACATGCCCTGGGCAGACATCCCTGTATGAACCTATGGACCTATGTATCTTGTTCACCATTGGCCCTATGTGCTGTTAATCACCAATGCAATCTCAATACTATGGTAGCATGTACAAAGGTCAGTTGTCAGTCACCTCTATGGTACAGTTGTGGAATATGTGTGTCATGTAGTAATGTCACAGCTGCCACATGTACACAGTCAACCCTATCCCCTACCCATGGATGTACAACACATGCATGAGATGGAAACACATGGCCAAACTGTGGACTAAGCACTCTGAACCCAGTATTGGCATAACCTGTCTGGTGGCATGAAATACTACAGTGACAGCAATACCAATCTGATGTGGACCTACACGGACAGCAATACAAGCATGGAAACACACCGGGTCAGTTGTGGAGCCTAAAGATAGCATCCTGCATGACTGGCAGACATCTCTGCAGCTGGCACACAGGCATACATTAGGCCTGCACACAGCACGCATAACACATAGCACACAAATCCTGTGTGTCAAACAAGCACAGTCTGTACAGCTATACAGCACTACTGCCGCAGTTGTGTTAGGTACTTTTATTGTCCAGTACAGTGAGAACATGCTCACCAGGCTGGACAAGGTGTAGGTCACAGTGATATGCTCATGGGGCACTGTGGTCCACCACATAACACAAACATACAGGTCAGTCAGATGCATGGACACATATGACTCAGTCATTGTCCATGCCACCACAGCTGATGTGGGATGTCCCTCCCTGGGATACATGATAGGGAACATGGAAGGGATCACTGAGCAAGTGACACAGGCTGGTAGACCCCTGACCTTGGTTGGCATCAGACCCTCACCAGGGATTCTGACATATTACTGAATGCTAATGAATTAGTGTAGCTGCAACACCCTAGCTGAATGGTTCTTAGCATGCAGTCACTGCATTGCTATGGAATAACGTCTTACCACTCCCACAACAGGTGAAAACATGCAGCACCTGTACATCAACAACATGTAGACTATATGCCCCAGACCAGGTGTGTATCCCTCACTACTAGGCTGATAGCATCTACATCTCACACTGTATATACACATCCCACATGCAGCACCTGCACAGAAGACCACAGTCATAATGTTACCCTGTGCAAATACCATGTATTCACATGTGGCAGGCATCACACATGGTAACTATTGAAGGTCACAGCTACATATGTGTATTTGGCACACACATACATCATGTGTGCATTGCCATAACTGGTTTAATCAATGTCATGCATTATTGTGAGGGACAACCCGCACACATGGGCATTCTGTGTGGGCAAAACACACGTGGCATGTCTGTAATCAAAAGCCATACATAATTGTGATATCGTTTAGAAAGGGGTATGTGCATCCTGTAGTGTGTTTTCCCAGTTGCCAAAAGGGATATTTCAGTCATACATACTTACCCCCCCTTCACACACACTTGCCACTTGCTGGATTCAAACCCCTACCTAACTATGTTATGACACTAGAGACGGACGCATTAGCACAGCGCGCTACTCACATTACTGGGAGATTTCCTTTCCCATGATATACTTATAGGGTGCTGACATCATCAGAGTTTAGAAAGTGGAATGGGCATCCTGTGGTGTGTTTTCCCAGTTGCCAAAAGGGATGTTCTTTTCATACACACTTACCCCCCTTCACACACACTTGCCACTTGCTGGATTCAAACCCCTACCTAACTATGTTATGACACTAGAGACGGATGCATTAGCACAGCGCGCTATTCACATTACTGGGAGATTTCCTTTCCCATGATATACTTATAGGGTGCTGACATCATCAGAGTTTATAAAGTGGAATTGGCATCCTGTGGTGTGTTTTCCCAGTTGCCAAAAGGGATGTTCTTTTCATACACACTTACACACACACTTACCCCCCTTCACACACACTTGCCACTTGCTGGATTCAAACCCCTACCTAACTATGTTATGACACTAGAGACGGACGCATTAGCACAGCGCACTATTCGCATTACTGGGAGATTTCCTTTCCCATGATATACTTATAGGGTGCTGACATCATCAGAGTTTAGAAAGTGGAATGAGCATCCTGTGGTGTGTTTTCCCAGTTGCCAAAAGGGATGTTCCTTTCATACACACTTACACACACACTTATCCCCCTTCACACACACTTGCCACTTGCTGGATTCAAACCCCTACCTAACTATGTTATGACACTAGAGACGGACGCATTAGCAGAGCGCGCTATTCGGATTACTGAGAGATTCCTTTTCTCCTGATATACTTATAGGGTGCTTACATGATCAGTGTCTAGAAAGGGGAGTGAGCATCCTCTGGTGTGTTTTCACAGTTGCTAGGAGTAACATTTGGACCAAGTGTGTGAGCATGCCCAGTTCAGCCTTCCCATGGCATGTTGTGTGAAAGATGTCTCATTTATCTAAGTGTGTGAGCATGCCCAGTGTGGGCTTTCCATATGTTGAACTCTGCAGCCCATCACATTTGTGGATGAGTGTGACCTTCAACAAATACCTCCAGTTTATGGTTGTGTGTTCTGTGCCATGTTGTGTAGTTACTGTCCAAATGCTTTTTGTGTGAACACAACAGGGAGTATACTGTGCCTGCAGGTTTTGCATGGGATACTTTGCATACAATTGTCAACATCCATTCATACTGACCTAACACTGTAGTACTGTATACTGTAGTGGTTCAGTACTTTCACTGTGGTGGTCAGTATCCTGGGCTTTAGTCCTATCACTGCTTTACATTTCCATAGTGTGCACAACAGCCTGGTTAGGGTCCAGTTGTGCACATCTGCACAAAGGCGGTGCCTCTACAGACCCTGGTAATTACTGCCCCATAAGCTTAACAAGTCTAGTCTGCAAAGCTATGGAGAGGATCATAATTGAGCTCATAAACAAAGATATAGGGAACATGCAGACATTGTACCCATCCCATTTTGGCTTGGTCAAGGGCAGATCATGCCTTTTGTACTCGGTTGACATCTTCAAAACGGTCACTTAGGCCATTGTTGGGGACAGGCAGTCCATACAGCCTACCTTGGCCTTGCAAACACTTTCAACACAATACCCCACTCAGGTATTGTGGAAAACCCTAACAACTGAAATGTAAACCCATATGTCACAAGATGGGTTGCAAACTGGCTTAAGGACGGGACCCACAGGGTTAAGAGTTGCTGGCACTATGTTAGACTCCAGGCTGGTCACAGGTGGTGTCACACAGGGCTCAGTCCTTGGCCCCCTATTGTTTGTCATGTACTTCCCAGAAGTACAGGCCAACATGGGAGGACTTTGGCTGACAATGTTTGCAGATGACTGCACACTGGGTGCCATAGTGGACAGTGCATCAGACACAGATATCCTTCAGAAGGGACTCACGGTAACTGATAGCTGGTGCCAGAGCCATGGCCTGAAGTCAAAGTGCACAACATGTATAGACATACCCTTCAGGAAAGGCAAGGTAACCCCAAGCTACCATATAGGTGGCAATCCTCTAAGCACAGAGGAGGTTATCATGGACCTGGGGACCCAGGTTGACAGTCGCCGTTCTTCTGACACTCGCGTTGCTAAAGTGGCTAGAAACACCTTCTACATTGCCCACCTGATCAGGATGGGATTCACATCCAGATCTAGTGGGTCATTGTTCCCCTGTACTCTTCACTTATCAGACCAGTGATCGAGTAGAATGCCCTATTCTGGATGTATCTCACCCAACATCTGCAGCAAATGGAGACACCCTGAATGTCCCCCACCTAAAGGATCAAGGAACCCCAACAGCTGTCATATGCTGCCAGATTGAAGACACTCCCACTCTATTCACTCACATACCGTCTGCTTAGATGTGACATGTGCCTGACATGCAAGGCCATGTCCAAACAGGGATTAATGGACATGCTCCACCTCAGAATCGGCAGATCCACCTGAACCACTAGTGCAAGTGACTTACACCTTAGCAGGGATGTACGTTGGACATGTTGGAGGGATGGAGTTATCACCCGGAGACTCCCTATGCTGTGGAATACAATCCCGGTCCATGTGAGGCAGAGCACCTTGCTGGCTGTGTTCAAGAGGTATCTTGACCTGTGGATTGAAGGTCATACATTTAACCCGGGGATCGTCACTGTGTCACTGCTGGAGAGAGGCATGACAAAATAATGGGCACAGTACTGTTTCCATATAAGGGGTGGTGTACGCCAACAAACTCTGGGCTAGGCTTATACCTGCCTTAGGGAAGATAGCCTAGTATAAACCTATGTACCTATGAACCTATCTGACCATGTTGCATAATGTTCAGATGTGAACTACTTACAACAGCCTCATCCAACATCAGTAGTGTATTCCACAACATGGGTGTACATTGGCAAACACTACCGATGTGCCCTAGGCCATTTCTAATGCTAGTCGGAGAGTGTGTTCGTCCATCAACACATTGTAAGTGTAGTTTGCCATGACATATGTCTTGTTTAGTATACTGTGCCTCTGTCTACCTGTGACATAACATTGATACCCAGGGTAAACCTCCCATCTCCCATCCACTCATTAGGATTCCTGTTGAGGGGAATCAACGAGTGTCTCTACAGACAACCTGTACTGGTAGTTTACTCATGCATGGGGGTGGCTTCTGTGTTATGGATAATGCAGTACAGCCTGTCCTATGTATGTCAGTGCTGGGGTTCAGGTCCCTCATGTGCATAGCTCCCTGCCATTCAGATTGTACAGGGTGCAGCATGTGCATTGATTCCAGCTTGGACATGGCTTTCTACATCAGGCACAGCTTGCATCTGGGTGGACAGCATGGCAGTGTGTGGAGCTGCACTCTGTTTAATCAGGCGACACATTACATGTGTTCCAGCTCTTTCATACTCCTGGTGAGGTACTGTTGTGGACTTTACAGGTGCTGGATGTGTCTGCATGAGGTACACCCACAGGGGCTGTTGTGGTCATTTCTAATGCTGATGAAAGATAACTGCAGAACCACGATGACCTCCCTTAGCTAGATGTCAGAAAGCATGGACCATGCAATCACAAATAAAAACAGGACCCTCTCCACAAAGGGAAAGTGGCCTGTCTGGTGGACCCCAGCCATAAACAAACTGTATGACAGATGAGGGTTACTAATGCAAGACAGAGCTACATCTCCAAAAGGGAAGACAGCTGTGATCAGCACTAGTAGAAAGCTACATTATCTCATAAAGACATGCAAGGTCAACTTGGGGACATAAATCACCAAAGACAATGAAGGTAACCACACTGCTTTCTTCAGTTATGTCAGACACCTGGTTGGGAACCCTCAGATATGCTCAGAGTTGGTACACAACAACATATATTCCAGTGACCTGACAGATATTGGCAACATTCCGCGGACAGCTTCAGTGCGATTTACCCCTCCCTCACCCCAAAGAAGATAGTTATCACAGCTGTATGTAACCTCACTGTCATCTTGGATGTCCATGTGAGAGCCGCACTCAGCAAAGACAAGTACACAGCATCAATGGGACCTGCTGGTATCCCCGGTTGCATGCTATGTGAACTCCAGAAGGAGCTGGACCCGTATATACAACTGCTATTTAACCTTAGTCTTGCTACAGGATATGTACCTGAACACTGGAGTACGGCAACAGTGGTCCCACTCCACAAAGGAGATGCCTCCACAGACCATGGCAACTACCACCACACATGCTTAACCAGCCTTGTCTGCAAACCTATGGGAAGAGTCATTATGGAGCTCTTACACAGACACATTGCTGACCTACGGACCCTTGTTCCCACCCAGTTCAGCTTTGTACAGGGCAGATCCTGCCTTTTGCACCTAGTTGACTACTATGAAACTGTCAGTAGGGCCATCGATGAGGGCTACGCAGTCCACACAGCCTACCTGCACTTGGCTAAGGCCTGTGACACAATACCCCACTCAGGCATCATAGCCAAGCTCAACAGCTGACATATAACAGCATATGTCACAGGATAGGTTGCAAAATGGCTAAGAAACAGAACCCATAAAGTCAACATTGCAGGTGCCTTGTCAGATTCGAAGCCAGTCACAGGTGGTGTCCCACAAGGATGTGTCCTGGGACCTCTCTTAATTGGTATTTACTTTTCAGATGTGAAAGCAAACATAGGGGTTGTGGCTGACAAAGTTTGCAGATGACTGCAACCTAGGCACCATAGTGAATACATCAGCTGGCACACACATCCTACAGAATGCCGTCACAAAGGCGGATAGCTGGTGCCAGACGCATGGCCTGAACTGAATGCAACTGATGTGTATTCATCCCCTTTGGGAGGAACAAAGTACCCACAGATCAATACATAGACAGCAACCCACTGAGCACAGAAAACAAATCAGACACCTGGGGACACATGTAGATAGTGACATCTCTTTTGACACCCCTGTTGCCAAAGTGGTTAGTAAGACTTTCTATCTTGCCCACCTTATCATGGAGGGTTTTCCATCCAGATCATAGGAGGTCATTGTTCCACTATCCTTCTCCCTTATCAGGCCCATGATTGGATACAAAGCCCCATATGGTATGTACCTCACCCAGCACTTGCAACAGCTGGAGAGACCACAAAAGTACCTACCATGAAGATCAGGGGTCTTCAACACATGTCATATGCTTCCAGAATAGAGGAAATCCAGCTTTATTCAGTGTCATACCGCATACTTACAGGTGACCTATGCCTGACATACAAGACCATGTCCAATCAGGATTTGGTGGACATGCTCCACTGCAAGCAATCCAAATCCACCAGAGCCATGAGAGCTGAGGATTTGAACCTCAGCACATACATGTATAGGACATGCTGGAGGGACAGAGTCATAACTCAGAGGCATCTCACACTCTAGCAGAGTATCCCAGTTCATGTTTGACAGAGTCCCTCACTGACTCTCTTCAGGGGACATCTGGACAACTGCATATGAGACAGAGGCACAGACTAGACAGAGGCACAGTCATGTTATTCAATTACGTAAGGGGGTCATAATGTGTCACTACTAAGTCAGAGGCACACTATTCGGAATCTATTCTGTACACTTATTACCACTATAAGGGGTGGCAATAGCCACATCACTATGGCTAGGCTTATACATGCACTAGGGCAGATAGCCGTAGTAAACTATGACACTATGAAACACTGGTGTATGTGTAGGTATTGTCAGTCAAGCACTATGATGTGGTTTGGGGGGCTTGATATCCCCCTGTATTCCAACATTGTTTTGTCTATTCCTTCTAGCATGTCTAGGGATCAGTTGCTAGTGTCCTCTCCTGCTCAGCTGGTGAACCTGGGAATATTGAGGCAATGTTACACTTGCCTCATGTACACTGACAACCCTCTCCTTCTCCCATAAAACACACATACATGTGAGAGATGCAACTATATAGCCAAAGTGGAGGCTGAGCTCTCTCAACATAGGACTAGCAAGACCAGAGAGAAGGTGAAGGTAACCACACACATCACAAACCCAGTCTCGCATGGCACTATCACAACTTAAAATCATACACATAGACACACAAAGACATACTCAGAGGCTCTGATTAGAATTCTACCAAAACGGCAGTGGCCACCACAGCAGACACTCACACAACTGCCTCCACAGGGCACAGCACATGCAACACATTGACCACAGAGTCGGTGTGCCAAACAGTCACAGCCCTTAAGGCCAAACACAATGCCAGACACACTTGTCATAGGTGACTCCATAGTCAGACACACTGACGTCCCGCTCACCAGATCGAAAGCACGGAGGAGGTCACAGTAAGCTGCCTATCGGGCACTGGAATCCACCACATAATGCAAGCACTCAGGTCACTCAACTGCAAGTACAAGTCTGACCCAGTCATTATCCATGCTGGTGTGAACGACCTGAGATGTACCTCCCTGGACTACATGGAAAGAGACATAGAGGATCCCTCTGATTATGTAGGCCAGGCAGGTATGACCCTGACCTTGAGCAGTATCCTACCTTCACCAAGTATGATGCCACATAAACAGAGACAAGATGATCAGCTGTAATAATTTGCTTAAACTATGGTGTCATTCAAAGGGGGTCCAATGTCTGTCTGCCTGGGATGACATGCTGGACAGGCCACGCTGATTTGCAAGGGATGGCTTGCACCTGTCACCCCTGGGCTTCCGGATTTCGGCTGATGCTCTTGACACCCCCATTGTGCCTTTTTTATGCAAGATTCAGATTCTACACCTACCACCCTAGAACACAGAAAAGGAAAGACACTAAGGGTAATGCTGCTCAATGCCAGAGGTCTCAACCTCAAGCTGCACACACTCGATGCCCTTCTCAGTATGTAGCACATTGATGTCTGTGCTGTGCCTGAAACCTGGTTCACAGCTTCTGACAGCACCCCGGCACTATCGGGTGTTACCTCATATCATGCGTTCCGGCACCAGAATCCGGACAACACCAAGAAAGGAGGGTGGGAGTCCATATTCATCAAGGACACCCTCACCTCAAGGTTGGTGGCAACACACGATGCATCGGAGACCATCCAGGTGCCAGTAACCGTAGGCAAGACTGCTCTGCAGTTTGTAACATGTTACATGCCACCCTCTCAAACTCAGGTACCTCACACAGCTGTCCTGAAAACACTGAGGGGGATAAATGTATCTCCAAACACCATCCTATTGGGTGATTCCAACTATCCAAATATAGACTGGGATCACTAATCAAGCCACAACACTCTAACACAAAGGTTCCAAGAGTTCATACACTCAAATGCCATGGAACAACTGGTCACCATCCCCACAGGTGGAGACAACATACTAGAACCCATCATCACGAACATGGGGTCACACTGTTCAACACCAGAAGTATACCCATCATTGGTGAGATCAGATCATGGACTAATCTCAGTGGGAGTCCACATCCCACCCACACCTCAGATAGAAAAACAAACAGTGAAGACCTTCTCAAATGCCGACTTCACATTTCTAAGGACTGGTGTGGTCTCTTTCAAGGCCCCCAAGCCAGCGGACACCATTACCCAAGCCGCTGTATCACTTACAAATGCCTTCTACCAGCACCTCCAGGACTGCATGGATTAGGCAATCCCAAACAAAACAAAGACTCTTTGTACCACAGGCAAGCATCCAGTCTGGTGGACCCTAGCCATAAACAAGCTCTACAACAAAAGGAAGGAGCTACTACAAGATAGAGCGAAATCCGTAGAAGGGAAGACACCCCTGCTCATTGTGAGTAAAACACTGGGTTCCCCCATACAATCATCCAAGGCGAGTTTTGAGAGTAAACCCACTCAGGACTCAAGGGACAATTATGAGGCCTTTTTTACCTATGTTTGAAACCTGGGAGGGAACTCCCAGATATGCTCAGACTTAGTTCGGAATGATGTAAATATCACTGAACCTACAGACATTGCCAACATACTGGCTGACAGGTTCAGTGCAGATTTCTCCCCAACTGGAGGGGTATCTACACCAGAGGATTGTAGCCCCCCAAACATCTCCAATGCTGGGGTGAGAACTGCTCTATCCAAGGCGGAAAACACTTTATCCATGGGACCAGATGGTGTCCCCAGTTGTGTGCTCCATGAACTCAATGAGTAATTACACCCGCAGTTAGGGTAGCGGTTTAATCTTAGCCTCACCTCAGGATATGTGCCCAAGGAGTGGCATACGGCAATGGTGGACCCACTTCACAAAGGAGGTGCCTCCACCAACCCCGGAAACTACCATCCCATCAGCTTGACAAGCCTGTTCTGCTAAGCTATGGAGAGGATCATAATGGGAATAATAAATGAAGGCATAGGGGACTTGCAGACGTTGGATCCAATCCAGTTTGGCTTTGTCAAGGGCAGATCATGCCTTTTAAACTTGGTTGACTTTTTCAAGACAGTCACCCAGGCCATTGACGTGGGCAAGGCAGTCCACACAGCCTACCTTGACCTGGCAAAGGCTTTCGACACAATACCCCACTCAGGTATCATTGAAAACATCACCAGCTTAATTGTGAATCCATACATCACAGCATGGGTTGCAAACTGGCTAAGTGACAGAACACACAGGGTCAAAGTTGCTGGTGCCATGTCACACTCCAGAGCTGTCACAAGTGGTGTCCCACAGGGCTCAGTCCTGGGCCCACATTTCTTCAGCATCTACTTTTCAGAAGTACGAGCAAACACAGGAGGATCATGGCTGACAAAGTTTGAAGATGACTGCAAACTGGGAAGCATAGTTGGAAACCCATCTGACACAGACATCCGGGAAGCATAGTTGGAAACCCATCTGACACAGACATCCTTCAGAAGGGTCTCATAGACACAGATAACTGGTGCCAGAGCCATGGCCTTACGTTAAACGCTAAACAATGCATAGTCATACCCTTCGGGAACAACAGGGTTACCCCTAGTTCCCATCTAGGTGGCAATCCTCTAAGCACAGAAGAGGTTATCAGGGTCCTGGGCACCCAGGTTGACAGTAATATTTCGTTTGACACTCACGTTGCCAGAGTAGGCCTGGGGCAGTTCCTGCTATTAGGACAGAGGTGTGACCTGGTAGTGTCAGGGTGCTGATGTGGGCTTTGACCCTGTTTTCTATTACAGCACTGATATCTACATTCTCTATACTGTGTGCGTTTACACTGCACGCATTTATACTTCTGGAATTGGGTAGCATTACATCTAGGTTACTATTGCTTCTGGTACCTATGAGGTAGGTTTGTGTTTTTTGTGGTTTATGATTGGTGTGGGTGGATGTTAGTCGGGTCCTCAGGTGTGCATATGGTACATGGTATTACATTACTTAACACATGGCATTCATGCCTCAGGTGGTGCTGCAGGGCTGCCTCTGTCGGATGCACACACTACACTCCCTGTACATGTTTGGAAGCAGGTTGTGTCATGTTAGGCATCCCTGTTACTATATGAGTGAGTCAGAGCGGGTATCAGTCCCAGTGTTCCTACTGACCAAGTGTATGTGCTATGCGTTGCCTCTTTGCCAAGGCCAGGGCATACTGGGCACGCCTCCTTCTGCCTACTGGGACAAGGTCAGGTTGTTCCTCCTCCGAGTCACCCTCTGCCTGTGGTGGCCTTGGCAATGGTGGGTTGATGTTAGGCCCAGCCCTGTGCTGGTCCTGCTGCAGCTGTTTCCGCAGGATCATATTATGTAGCATAGCACATATCATGACCATTTGGGTACATGTAGTTGGTGTGTACTGCAAGGCTCCACCAGATGTGTCCAGACACCGGAACCGTGACTTGAGCAGCCCAAACACACGCTCTATGACATTACGTGTTTGTGCGTGTGCCTCATTATGGCGTTCCTGTTCAGGTGTGTGTGCATTTCTGATGGGTGTCATCAGCCACGGCTCAAGTGCATAACCTGCATCCCCACTAGGTGTCCATGTGGGAAGTCTCCACTGGCAAATGATTGGTACAGCTGCGTCAGATGCCAGATGTGGGAATCGTGGTAGCTCCCAGGGCAGCCAGCACACACATTCATTATTATGCCCTGGGCATCACACACGACCTGGCAGTTGATGGAGGGGTATCACTTGCGGTTAATGTAGACTCTACCCCGCTCACCAGCTGGTGCTTTGATGCGTACGTGCAGTCTATTGCACCCAGCACCTCAGGGTATCCCGCTATTTGATGGAAGAGACGCATATTGCTGGCCACAACCTCACGGTCATTAGGGACATATATATGATCACCGACATGTGCTGACATGGCATCCAGGAACTGGTGCAGTACCCTGGAGGCTGATGCCTGTGATATCCCCATCATATCACCAGTTGGTCTCTGGAAGGTACCTGTTGCTAGTATTCTTAGGCCAACACATACCTTGGTTTCCACTGCGATGGGTTCCCCTCTGTTGGTTCTGTGTGTGAGATGTGGCCTGCACAGCTCAACAACCTGCTGCAGAAGGTCTCTGTCCACTCTGTAGCGCTCTACTATCTCCAGCTCATGTAACCCATGGTAGGTGACCCTGGGCCTGTATACTCTTCTCCTTCTCCTCACTCTGGGTTGTCTGTCAGCATCTGCATTGACACCACCCTCAGCAATTCGCCTTTGCCTGATTATAACAGCTATGGCAGCCCCTAGCATTTCTGCTCTGAGTTCAGCTTTTTTCAGTTTTCAATTCTGATAGCTTACTTTCTTGCAGTATCTCTTGTGAGAAACACCCAGCACTCCTCTTTGCAGTGTTTTAAGTGCTGGGTTGGGCTTCTAGTCTGCCTGCATAATTGCCTGCTTCCAATTGTTTCCACCAATTAACTCCAGCAGTATTCCCTGGCATCTTCCTTGTATTTTGGTTTTCCCTGTTTCCTCTCTGTTTCCTGAAGAGGAGCAATGTGCACACCAGCTCAAACACGCTCACAGTCTCTTAAACGCGCGCACACATCCCTACACGGTGTTACACGCGCGCACACATCCTTACACGGTGTGAACTAGGCTGATTCATGTTAAAACGCATGCACACTGCCTTCCACACGCAGACGCCTGCAAACCGTTGTAAACGGTTTGCAACACGCTCCCACATGTTGAACCTGCCTTACACGCGCGCACACGCGCGCATGCACGTATATCAAGAAACTTTGAGTGTAGGGATAGCGTAAACCTTCCATTTCTTGACTTTCCTAGTGTTCTGTTGGGACACACCTCCCTCCCTGAAGTCTGTCTGTCATCTTTCACCTTACATTGCCCTCCAATCTGGTACATTTGTATCTATCCTTCCCCCCCGTGATGTCACCTACCTCTTACTCTGTTCCTCCCCCTTCTCTAACTCTTACACTACTCAGAAAGTGCTCATTACCTATGTGGCAGTGTGATTCAGTATTGTAACCCTCATTTACATAGGATTGCCTAGTAATGACTAGTTACATGTCTTACACGGAGCTTCCCCCCCTTGTCAACCACTAAACGGAGGCCATGTTGTTTTTGGTCTGCAAGTCCCTCCATTGACATTCCATGTAATACATAAATCCCACAATTGTGGGCTTATAAGCTTCGGTTTTTAGTTTTAGGTAGCGCACCCGTTTGCTGGTGTGCTGCAGTTAAACCTCAAAATCCCGTGAAAAAAAAGGTATATAACATATTTTTGCAACATTTTTTCATGCCAATGGCCACATATTTGGCCATTGGCATGCTTAATGAAACAAATGCACCCTTTATTTGGAGCTGACATAGCTCCGTTTTTAATTTTGCAGAAATGTACTCAGTTGTCAGCTGAGTACATTTCTGCAGCTAACACGTCCATTACACGGACTGGTTTCTGCTTCGTGGATCGCTCAGATACCTCATTTACATATCTTTGAGCTGCAAATGAGGTATTGAGCATTTCCACGCCCAGTCCGTGTAAGAGACGTGTTAGCTGTCTCTTACACGGAGATTTGGGCTGTTCCTGAATCAGGAGGCTTACACGGAGGCTTACACTACTCTTGAACTCCGTGTAAGCCTTCCTGAATCTGGCCCAGACTCTCTTCTATTTGCTTCTGTAAACCATTTTGGTTGATTCTTTTTGAAAAGCCAAATAATACTGCACAGCGGAGAAGAAGGCCTGGGCTGTCTATTACTGGAAGTGGAGAAACTATGTGGTTAATCTTAGGGGTTGAAAGTTGGGATGTTGCATCCCTGATGGGTGTGAGATGAGGTCTCTAAACAAGTATATATATAAAAAAACAGAAAATAAACAACAAAACGGAGCCACAAATACTGCAAAAAATTTAATAGTGCTCTGCTACCTCGGCTAGATGTCTTCAGAGGAATAATATTTCAAACACCGAGCAGTCCATTTATACAAATTCTTAATTAATACAATTGAAATAATTAAATAACCAATTAAGTGATTCCACAATTTTAAAGAACCACCACCCATAACCATTCAAACAAAAGAAAATACACAAGAATAATTAAATATTCACATTAATATGCAAGTTTAAACCTCTAGGTGCAAGTGTGCTATAATTTAAAATGAATCTACTTTCCAGTTCTAATAACTTTTGTGCACAGTTGCTCCCACCCCCATATTGAGATTTAGCCAACACACAAAAAAATAAAGTATCATCATGTCCCCCATGTAGCTTATGAAAATGATCTGCAATAAAGCTAAGGTGTAAGATGAGATCCAGAGTGGGCTCCAGTATCCACAGAGGATAATGAAATTGAGACCATAGGAAGGGGAACCATACTTACCTAGGCAAGAAAGGAGCAATGACAATCAATAAGCTCTTCAACCTGCTTGTTTTCTGTAAGGATTTGGGTATCAGGGGAAGATGGGGTAAGCATAAAGGAGGCCCGTGGCCAAGCATGAATCACAGCATCTCTCTGTGACTCTCCATGATCAGGGATTAGCACAAAGTACTTGCTGCACTTGTTGTTGAGGGGAGTGGCAAGGTCGGCCCCAATGCTGGAAGACCATCTCCACCACAGATTGATTGACACCACTCATGTGGCATTAGAATGATCTGCTGAGCTCATCTGCTAACATGCTGGTTTTCGCCAGAATATGCATTGCAAGTAGAAAACTATTTGAAGGGATTGCCCATTCCCATACTCTAATGGCCTCGCTGCAAAGGGGGATAATATTGGGTTCTTCCTTGTTTGCTGATGCACCAGACTACAGATGTGTTGTCAGTCTGAATTACAACTGTTCCGAAGGGAAGAGCACCTTGAAAGGCCTGCAAAGTAGGTAGGACTGCTCTCATCTCCAGGAGGATGTTGATATTCAACTTGGTATCTTGGGGGGAGGGGGCCCTCATGCCTTGGACAGTCCTTTCCAGGAAATGCCCCCCCCTCACCATAACTGGGAAGCATCTGTGTCACTGTGGCTATAGGGGATGAGAGGATAAAGGGTCTGCCTAGATGTAGATTATCAGATTGCAGCCAAAAACTGATGTGCTTTCTGCAAAGTGGGGTAAGCCTGACTGGGTAGGATAATTGTTGGTAAAGAATGGACCACTGTACAGCTAGTGTCCATTGTAGAACTCACATAAAAAGTATGCCAGAGGAAGTAACACAATGGCTGCTGCCATAGAACCTAATGCTTGCAGTACTGATCTCGCCGGAGGAGATGAACGAGTAAGAAGGAAGTGAACTTGAGACCTTATCACAGAGATGCGATGGTGAGGTAGGGGTACTATTTGTTTTGTGGTGTCTAGATGAGAACCCATGCACTCCAGCCTCTGTAATGGATTTAAATTTGATATGGCATGATTTATAGTTATGCCTAAAGAGTTGCAAATTTTGAACATATAGTCTCTGGCCTGTAGAAGTAGATGCTTGGAGGGGGCGGTAAGGAGCCAATTATCTAGATAAAGAAACACCTGGAATCCTTGGAGTCTCAAGTGAGCTGCCACCACTGACATGAATTTGGTGAACACCCTGGGGGCTGTGGTGAGTCCAAAGAGCAGAGTTCTGAATTGGTACTGAATGGCTCCCCAGCCAACAGCAAATATATCTCCTGGATTTCCTGTCTATTTTGATGTGATAGTAAGCATCCTGAATATTTACACAGCACATCCAATCGTCCTTGCTGAGAAAGGGCAGAATGGACTGTATCGAGACCATTCAGAACTTTGCTTTCTTTATGAACTGTTTCAAATTGCTTAGATCCAAAATAGGTCTCAGGTCCCCTGTTTTCTTTGGCAGAAAAAACAAGCGTGAGTAAGTTCCAAATCCTATCTGGTCTGGAGAGACCTTCTGGATGCCTCTTTTGTCTAGCTTCAAAATCTCCTGGGCTGCTGCCTTCCTCTCACTGGATGGAATCTCAAAAAGTTTCTTCCTTTTGGTAGGAGGAAGAAGGGAAAATGGTGTGTAATAACCTCTGGAGATTATGCTTAGCACCCAAAAATCGTGTTATATTTTCCCAGGAGTCTGAGTGCAAGGACAATCGACCCTGAACTGCCTCCAGAGGTGGACAGTCGGGCAGTGCTTCAGGAGCACTGAAAGGGCTCGTCAAAGAAAGAATCCTAGAAGCCCTAGTTCTACGGACCTCCTCTGCCTCTAGGGCGAAGTCTGCCATTGAAATTTCTCCCCTGCTCTGGAGGAATTGTCATCTCGTGGATCTTGGAAAGGACTCAGAGATTTGCAAAACCACAACTTTTTACAGCCTCTGATTCCTAGAAAAGGTTTGTTGAGGCATAGAAAACTTGATTCCTACAGCAGCAGACAGAGTTTTTCCATCTTTCTCACTGCAGGTCATCATCTCTAACTAATGGCCCAAACACAGAAGTGCCATAAAAAGGGGCATTAATAAAAGATGTCTTAAATGTCTGTGAAGTCTCAAAGCCACATACAGGCATGTCTCCTTAAGGCAATGCCAAAACCGGCTGCTTATGAGGTGCCTTCAGCTGTGTGATAGATCAACCTCATTGAAGCATTGTATATTGACAAAAGGGTGGCCAGCTGAGAGGATGTTCTTTTTGAAGTACTCACCAGACATAGACTCAGTATTTGAAAACTCCTTGGTCAAATCTCTCTGAAGCCGAGGGAAATGAGCTAAGTAATTTAGTGACCTTAGGGCAAATGTTGCCAAGGCAAAAACTCTTCCCAAACCTATCCAACACTCTAGACTATTAGTCGAATGGACAGTAGAGCTCTGTTTTGTTAGCTCTTTCTTGGTGGCTGCCACCACTGTCATAGCATCTACCGGGACCCCTTTGCTCCAGTATGGCCTGACAGAGGGGGAGCCAAAAACTTGTCAGGTCACTTTGGAATAGGTTCAATGATGTTCAGCTCCTTCAAAGCCCGATGGGCCACTAAGTCAATAAGTTTGTCCAATGGGGGGGGGGGGGGGGGGTAACCAGACATGCCAGAACTAAAAACCCCTAAAAATACAGATTCTTCTGGTGAGGCATTTTGGGAACACCAACCTTTCTGTTTCAAGAGCTCTAGAATATTGCCAAAAGAATATGTCATCAGGTGGTGGCCAGGGGGGACCGTTATCCTTTTGTGATATACTCCAAAGGGGAGTTGATGTGTCTCCTTTTACACATCTTTTTCCAATGAACTTCCTCTGTGGGATGATCAGGTGAAGTCTTGGAAGACAGGGGAAGTTCCTCCACAGGAAATGGCTGGGCATTTATTGATTTCGACTGTCCCTGTGGAATAGGTCTGAGCAACTCAGAGTCATTATCTGATAGGGGAAAAATAGCTGGAGCCGAGATATGACAGGGTGGTTCTCTGTGGAGAGAAAAAGCCCTTTTCTATGACCTCAAAGGTGATGGACCCATGGAAGCTCCAATCTGCCTCCTCAGAGCCAAAACTCCAGAGGACGACAGACTGGGAACCTCCACAAATTTGAGCCTTGGTTGCAGAACCGGATCCAAACTGTTGAGGGCTGAGGCTCTGAGAGGAAGGGACAGATCCAACAAAATTGGAGTGGAGCCCAACCTCTTGGATTCAACATCAACAACCTTAGCTCCAAGACCCCTTCTTATCCAACAGCATCAGGGCAGAACTGAGAAAGGAAATTGTCGGAGTCGAAGAAGGAGCCTTTCCTTGGATCTTACACTGGACCTCTTGGGGATCTCGTCTCCTGAGACTCCAAAACTACAGGGTGGATCAGTGAAGGAGAAAATATGGCTGTCGAAGTTTCAGGCATACTCACAGATCCAGCAGTGGGCGGAGTTGGCAAGACCCCCATCTGAAACTGCACTCTAAGAAACTTTCATATCGTCCGATCCATGTCTGCTTACAGGAGGCTTAGAATGCTTCTTGAGTGTCTGTAGCAACCTCGAAGGCAAGGTAGAAAAAATAGTTTTAATACCATACTCTGGTGTAGTGCTCTGATAGCTACTACCCGGTTTAAGATTCGATGCTCTAGGATCCAAAGGTATAGGGACAGGGCTTACTGTGATGACTGAAGTGGAAGACTGACTATCCGAAGGCTTCGGATCCAATGGTATGGACTTAGCATCCAGAAGCATAGGATGCAAAGTCTTTCTGAATTTCACAAGAGGGTCAGAAGAAGACCCAAGGGACTTCATAGAAGAGCGCTTCCTATGTTCCGGAGGTGCTGACTTGCTGTGTTTGGACAGGGTTTAAGTCCCTGAAGAAAAAGTAGCCAGTAAAAGTCCTCTCAAAATCTGTTTGTTGCAATGATCCGCTAAGGCCCTGGGATTAAAGACCACATAAAACTTACAAAGAGAATCCAAATGATCAGTCTCCAAACAATACACACACTCCTTGTGGGCATCCGAATTAAGGATTTTATGCCCCCAAGAAGTGGACAAACTCTGTGGGTTTCTTCGACATGGTGGTAGAGAAAAAGTCACAGAAAAAAACAGAACAGAAAAAGCAAGGAAAAACAGTAAGCTTCCATTTTTTTTAAACTAACAGCAGGAAGTTGAAAATACCAACAATGGTAATAGAAGAAAAATACTCTTTTTAGAAAATTAGAAAGGCAATACCAACAATGGTAACAAGACTATTTAAAATATTAGAAAAGAGAGCCTATCTAATGCCAGCAAAAACTTGAAAAAGGGAAAGGGAGGAAAAATTTAACTAACACAGAAAAGTTTTATTTATTTATTTTAAATAGAAACTTTGCTACTCACAAACCCAAAAATGCTTGAAAGCTAAGAAACCTACGTCTGTTCATAAAGGCAGCAAATGAAATCTAGGACTTTGATGATATAGCAGTGTATTAGGAATACAGGGAGGAGTTCGAGAGCTGGATCCCAAGTCTGAAATAAGTGGCCAAGTCGGAACTGAGGATTGGATCTGAACCCATACGTTGAGGAAGAACAAAAAAGGACAACATCAGATACAGATCTTTAACTAGATCTATTTCTATGTTTTTTTACTCAGACTCCAGTCACTTTGAGGGAATACCTCAGGATTTTGTGTTTCATGGAATCTATGATTCGCATGATATCCCTGGTAAACCTCCACATGAAAAATATATTGTGGTATCTGTAATTTCTTTGGTCCCAGCATCAAGAACTTTTATCTTTTCAGATCCCAGTGCTGGGGTTGTCAGAAAAAAAGGAATATGAGTGGAGCCAACAGATATTCTTAAACCCAGGTCTCCCCTTATTCCTCCCTGCTTAAAAGCAGTCACCACAGAAGCTTTGGACTTTGCTTGGTGAGCAGTTTCAGGAGGGATAAAAATGTAAGGGGTGTGCAGCACCAAGGCCTGATGCAAGCACATAAATATTAAACAGATGCTTGCCCTGATCAAGGCACCCAACACTCTGAACTATCTTTGGTCCCTGGAACCTAAGTGGTTACAGACAATACCACAGACGTGCAGTACATAAACAAGCAAGGGGCAGCCAGGTCAATCCCCCTTTGCAGACTAGCCATGTTAGCTTGGGATGTAGTTTACTGCATAATCTCGCTGTACAAGTGTCCTACAAACAGAGCAGGATCAAGGCAGACCCTCATGAATAGAAACTAGATCAGGACATTTTCCAAGATTTGATTCATCTGTGAGGAGTTCCTCAGGTAGATTTTGTTGCCCCTTTCTGAACAATAAACTGGTAAAATACTGTTCCAGGACTCCATGCAAGAAGGCCTGGAAGACAGATGCTTTTTCATATCCTTGGACAGGAATGTTCCTGTATGCCTTTCCACCATTTCCACTAATTTTCAGGGTACTTCTGAAGATTCAGAAGGAATCCTCCAAGACTCCCTTCTGGCCCAAGCGACCGTAATTCTTCCTTCTTTTGGAAGTGACCAGGGGTAATTACCGTAAGCGTCCTCACAAAACTAAAAAAATTAAAAAAAAAAAAAAAAAATTTTAAAAACTCCACAAGGCACGAAGGATCCAACCACACCATGCAACAATTTAGTGTTTTTGTCTCAAAATTATCACGGGACATCATTAGAATACAATACAAATGTACCAGCAGCCTTAAATATAAAATGACTAACACATGATTAATTCATCATAAAAACAATCAAATAAAAATAAATATCAAAATCAGATATCATAAACAAATGAAAAATAAATACAATTCTAAACAATCTGATCACAATAAATGTATTTACAAATTAAATAATCATCTGTTGTATGATCTGAGTTTAAGTAAACAAAAAGTACAGATAATTCATTCAACCAGGAAGGCATAGCAGCATTAAGAAATAGTTGCCACCAAAGCTCACTCTTTTCCCATAAAAGACCCCAGCGGCCACCCCTAAGGTGATGGACAACTTATTCTACTACAAAAAAATAAAAATTTATGCTGAGAATTTATTTCTATACGTCTATAAAATATACTTCTATACAAGCTTCCTCACAGACTGGATTTGTTCACACAAGACCGGGAGTACTTGATACACCCAGACTTCAATTGTCTTCACTTGACTCCCTGGATGATAGGTTCTTAATTCCATTTAGGCACCTGTTTCCTGAGGATGTGCAGCAGGTAACAACTGAGGCAAGAAAGCCTGCTACTAGAAAATAAGAAGGTATGTACTTACCATAACGTTCCATGTGAGTTGTTCTTCTCGCCTTCATTATTACTGATGGGTTCAGAGACGATCATCGGCTCCGAGTCGGCCAATTTGCATAGCTCGAGGTCTCAAACAGCTCGAGGACAAAGCCCTATCCCACAATGCACCACTACATTCCCCATATCTTGTTTGCTGCTAACTAGTGTAAAACCTACCCCAGATTCCAAGGAAATCATACAGTCCATTGTGAAAGGTAACTCCTCAGTAAAACCAAAACCACAATGGTACCTCTCGAACTTCCAGACATAGGAAGGGGGTCGGTCATAATAATGAAGGCAAGAAGAATAACTCACATGGAACGTTATGGTAAGTACATAACTTCTTAATGTGAAGTTGTTCAATCTCGCCATCATTCTTACTGATGGGTAGCGTCGCCAGCACCACAATCTTGGGTGGCTCACGGGAGTACCTGTTTCAGGACAGCAGACCCAAATGAAGCTCTGTCCCTAGAGGCCTTGTCCACTTTGTAATGAGATATAAAGGTATGAGGATTTGACTGGGTAGCAGCTGCACAAACTGAATCAATAGGTAACCTGGTCAAGAAGGCTGATAAAGTAGAACCCGCTTTTGTAGAATGAGCCTTGACTTTGTTATGTAATGCAATACCCACTTCACTGTAGATAAAGGAAATACAATCAGAGAGCCATTTTGACAAAATAGTTTTGGAGACAGGTGCGCCTTTTTTAGAATCTGAGAAGGAGACAAACAGCTGATCAGCCCTTCTGAGATCTTTTGTCCTGTCCAAATAGAAGCAAAGTTGTCAGTGGACGTCAAGTTTGTGGAGCATATATTCCAACTGGTTTGAATGATTAGGAAAGAAAACAGGTAATTCAATTGTTTGATTTAGCGTGAATTCTGAACATACTTTGGTAGGAACGATGGATTCGTCCTGCGGGAAACGCTATCTTTATGAAATATTAGGTAAGGTAACTTAATGGAAAGGGCTTGCAATTCCGAAATTCTGCGCACTGATGTAATAGCCACCAAGAAAATTGTTTTCCAGGAAAGATACTTCAGCTCACAAGAAGAGGCAGGTTCAAAGGCTGGAAGAATAATTTTGGATAAGATTAGATTTAAGTTGCAGGGAGTAGTAGGAGATCTTATCGGCGGTTTTAAGTGCAGCGTACCTTTCAAAAAAGCCTTAGGCAGCTTATGAGACCATTTTCGGATGCATCTAAATGAAAATTAGAAATATCGGCCAGTTGGACTCGAAGGGTCGCTGCTGCAGCTCCTTCATTGAACAGTTTTGTTAGGAATTCCAATATATCTGAGATAGATGCCAGGAAAGGGTCAATGTTATTCTGCTGTGCCCAGATGGAAAACTTTTTCCACTTACTGAGGTAAAGTTTCCTAGCTGAAGATTTATGAGACGACAATAGGATATGCTGTGCTTCTTCTGAAAAATTCTGGAACTTGGCTATTCTGGGAATTGAAGCAGCCAAGCTATCAATTTGATAGACTGAAGAGAGGGATGAAGAGCTCCTGACGAGTGGGTCAACAGATCTGGCACTGGGTCCAGGATCCAAGGCTCCTCTAGTAGATGAGGCTTCAGGAAGGGGAACCAAATTTGAAGAGGCCAATATGGGGCAATTAAGATAAGTATCCTGCCCAGAAAACTGGCTTTCTGCAATACTTTGGGAATTAGTGGAAAGGGAGGAAAAGCATATAGGAGTCCCGGAGGCCAATCGTGGACAAGTGCGTCCCTCGGGGATTGTTCCTGTTGAGGGATCAGGGCAAAGTAGTTGCTGCACTTGGTGTTTGTGGGGGTGGCTAAAAGGTCACAGCAAGGCTGGCCCCATCTGCGGAAAATCATTTCTGCTATTTCGTTCTTGAGAGACCACTCGTGAGGTAGCAGAATAGCTCTGCTGAGTCTGTCCGCAATTACGTTGGATTTCCCCAGAATGTGCATTGCAATCAGACAGCACTGGGTGGACTCTGCCCATTTCCATAATCTTAGAGCCTCTCGACACAAGGGGTAAGATTTGGTTCCTCCTTGTTTGTTATGTACCAGACTACGAACATACTGTCCGAATGTATTGCAATTGTGCCTAGGGGAAGAGAGTCTTGAAAGTCCTGCAAACGCTAAAAGAACTACTCTCATCTCCAGGACGTTTATATGCAAATGAGCCTTGTGAGCCTGCCAAGTACCTTGGGCTGTCCATCCCTGATAATGTCCCCCCACTCGATCAGGGACGCATCCGTGGTTACTGTTGCAAATGAAAATGGAGTGGGGAGAACAAATGGACTGCCCATAGTCACCGTCTCCGACGTTAGCCACCACTGAAGGTCGTCCTTGCAAGAGTTGGTAATCAGAACTGGGTTATTCATTGGTAAGTCCTGAAACTTCCACTGTGTGAAAAGCAGCCACGGGAGAATGAGCATGTGAGATCTCGCAAGGGGTATTGCAATAATCGCTGCTGCCATAGTGCCAAGCAGTTTGAGAATATGTGATGCTGGTGCCTTTCATTTTGACAGGAGATCCACAATTTGTTGTTAAAGGATAATCACTCTTTCGGGGGGGGAGCTTCACGGACATGCTCTCCGTGTCTAAGTCTACTCCTATAAAGACTGTACGCTGCAATGGCAATAAAGCAGACTTTTCTGAATTTATCGTAATACCCAGTTGTAAGCATAGATCTATGGTAGCGTCCCTTGCCCGAATAAGCTGATGTCTGGTGGGGGCGGTAAGGAGCCAGTTTTCCAAGTAAGGAAACACCTGGATTCCTGAATGTCTCAGGTGAGCCATGACCCACTGCCATATATTTGGTGAACACTCTGGGGGCTGTAGTGAGCTCAAAGGGCAGGGCCCGAAACTGGAAGTGACTGGCTCCCAGCCGGAAGTGCAGATGATCCCTGGATGGCCTGGCCATTTTGATATGGTAGTAAGCATCCTGGAGATCTGTCCAGATGTCCTTCCTTAAGAACGGGTGAATGGACTGAAGCGTGACCATCCAGAACTTCGTCTTTACCACATATTTGTGGAGTCTGCTGAGGTCCAGAATAGGTCTCCAGTCCCCTGTACTCCTTGGTACCAAAAAGAACCTTGAGTAAGTTCTGGATCCTTGCTGGTCTGCTAGGAATGGCAGGATGACTCTTTTTTGTAATTGTTTCTGGACCTCTACGGATGCTACATCCTGTAGACTGGGTGGAACGTCTGGAATTCCTTTTGTTGGTCTGGGCTGTGAGAAAAAAAGAATGGAATATCCTCTGGATAGAACATCTTGTACCCAGTGGTCTTCAGAGATATTTAGACAGGTGCATAGGTACAAAGACAAACGTCCCCCTACTGCCTCCACAGCAGGACAGTCTGGCCTCCTTTCAGGAGTGCTGCTAGGGTTTCTCAAGGAACTGATCCCTGTCACCCTGGTTCTGCGGACCCCCTCTGACGCATGGGCGTCATCTTCCACCATTGCCTCCCCCTCTGCCCCTGGAGGAGGCTTCACCTTGTGAGTTCGGAAAGGCTCCTTGGGTCTTACGGAACCACATTTTCCCACCCTGTTGACCTCTGGGATAAGGTCTAGTAGGGGTAGAAAAATGGACTCCAAAGGCAGATAGAGTCTTACCGTCTTGCTCACATCTGGTGTGGGTCTCTTTAACTTTTAGTCCAAATAAGGAGGAACCATCGAAATGAGCATTCACAAACAAAGATTTAAAAGGTTCTGCAAAAGAACATAAGAGCATCCAGGAATGTCTTCGCAAAGCAATTCCTGTACCCGCAGCCCTACTCATTCCATCAGCTGCGTAAGAGAAGAGGCGCAAGGAAGAGTTTACGATGGAGTTGAGGGTAGAAGCTGAGACGTCACCTTGTTCGCCACAGAGTCGGCTACTGCACCCTGGAGAGCATCTCCAAGCTCCTTGAGGGGATCTTTCTGAAGTCTTGTGAAGTGGGTTAGGTAGTTCAATGACCGAAGGGCAAAGGTCGTAGAACTAAACATATGCTTCCCATATCTGTCCATTATCCTAGACTCTATATTAGGAGGATGGACAGATGAAGTCTCCATCTCTTTTTTAGTGGCTGCCGCCACCACCATGGCATCAACAGGTATGGGTTTAGATAAAAAGGACTTATCTTGAGGTGCTGAAATGTACCTGTTGGGCCTTCTAGGAACAGGCTCCATAGAATCTGGTGACTCCCATGCTCTTTGAGACAAAAGATCCATCAACTCATCGAAGGGTGAAAACACCCAAGAGGTGGAGGGTCGGGACCCGAAAGCTAAAGGAGCACCGATTTGTCCTCGGTAGGGTTTAGGGGACTGCCAGTCTCCCCTCTGCTCAAGGATCTAAAGGATATCCTCGAAGGAAATATCCTCAGAGGAGGACCTTGGGGACCCTTACGAGTCCTCCAAATCGGTGTCCAACGTGATGGATTCCTGAGGGGAATCTAGATGTCTCCTCTTACGTAATCTCTTCCGAGGAACCTCCTCAGTGGGAATCTCTGGGGAGGTCTCGGAAGAGCAGGGTTCCCCCAAGCGGGCACCCTGAGGCTCTGGATCCATATGCTTACGGTGAACCTGTGGTAGCGGAGAAGAAGCAGGCGCTTTTCAGGAGGAGGTGGCCACATCAGAGGTTGTGGAAGTCCGACGGGACAAAGGCCTCCTCATAGCATCAAAGGCCCCACAGCTCCAATGCGAGGAAGCAGCCGGGTCCGAAGACACAGAAGACTCCTCCCGCACCAGAACCGCCGGCTCTGAGCCCGAGGTAAGAGCCAAACTCATCCGTGCCGAAGCCTCAAGAGGAAGAGTCGGAACCGACATTTCAGTTCGACTCTGCCCCCCACGAAGAGTGTCGGCTCCCAGATTCCACCACTGGAGCAGAAGATATCAGGGTGGTCGGTACCGACAGGTCAGAAGTGAGTGTCAGTACCGATGGTTCCACCAACGACTGAATGGTCCCCTCTGGCTCCGAAGTCTCGATTCGAGTCGGAGGAGCAACAACAACAACAGGAGAGGACTTTGTCAGTTCCGAAGCTGCCAGAGTCAAAACTGACAGAATTTTAGCAAGCGCTGGATCCTGTAAAAGTCTCCACACCACTCGGTCCACGTCTGAATTGGAAAGTATGAAAGCCAGAGAGGAGCCCACCGACAGAGCCGGTGACCCCAGAATCGGGGATCTCAAAGTAGGAGATACCGGCTCCTACCAGCAACCTGAATTAGAAGTTATGTACTCACCATAACGTTCCATCTGAGTAGGTGTATTCATTTGTCTGCAACCTGTGGGTTATGGATCCGATATCGGATCCGAACCGGCATGGTTTTCCAGCTATGGATCCAAGCTCTCAGCTCCTCCCCTCACCCATAATGCCCTGCTCTACCCTCATGACCTCAGATCGAGTTTGCCAAAGCAACAACACCCTGAAAAGGGTAACATAGAATATGCAGGAAACTGAAAGGCCAGGGGATAGGAGGCGGGATGGTTGCAGACAATGAATACACCTACTCAGATGGAACGTTATGGTGAGTACATAACTTCTAAATCTGAAGTAGGATATTCATTTGTCTGCAACCTGTGGGACAGAGTCCCCAGCTACCTGAATCTTGGGCGGCCATCATGGAAGGATATTCCGGAGCACCGCGGAGCCAAAGGATGCTCTACCCCTAGATGCAAGATCCAACTTATAGTGGGAAATAAAAGTATGAGATGAAGCCCACGTGGCTGCTGCACAAATATCATCTAGAGGAATCCTAGCCTTGAAGGCTGCCGAGGTAGATACTGACCGGGTTGAATGGGCATGAACAACCTCCGGTGCGGGCCTTCCTGAAGCTTGATAAGCCAATAAGATGCACTGTGAAATCCAGCGGGACAGAGAAACTTTAGAAATTGGCTTGCCCAAATTGAATTTTGCAAAGGAAATAAACAACTGGTCGGATTGCCTATGACCAGCCGTCCTGTTCAGATAAAATCTAAGTTGCCTGTGAACATCTAATGAATGTAGCTTATATTCACCTTTGTTTTCATATTTAGGAAGAAAACAGGGAGGTTAATGGACTGATTGATGTTTGCTTCAGAAGCGACTTTAGGAAGAAAGGACGGGTTGGTCCTGAGGTAGACACGGTCCGGATGAAATACCAAGTAAGGAGGTTTAGCTGATAATGCTTGAAGCTCAGAAACTCTCTTGGCCGATGTAATGGCTACCAAAAGGCTGTCTTGTAGGACAAGAATTTGAGATCCACCGTAGCCGCTGGCTCGAAGGAGGGCGGTCAAGGCCTGTAGGACCAGAGAGAGGTCCCAAGGAGGAACTGCTTGTTTTATAGGGGCCTGAGAAGAAAAGTACCTTTAAGAAAAATTTTACACAATTTGGCTGACATAAGAGGATTAGAGTCATGGCCAATGTGATAATGAGAAATTGCCGCCAGTTGTACTTTGACTGTGGAACTGCTGGCACCATCGTTAAAGAGAGTGGTTAGAAAGTCAAGCACTAAAGGAAGAGGAACCGTGAAGGATTCAGGCCTTGCCGCCCGCCCACAAAGAAAACGTTTCCACTTGCTTCGTAAACCTTTCTAGTGGATGGTTTATGAGCTGCCACCAAAATTGCCTTAACCGGTGACGAAATACCGGGAGTCCTAATCAAGAGTGGAACTGGAGCAGCCAAGCGGTCAGCTTCAGGTTGTCCAGATTCGGAGGAGGAATGCAGGATGGATGGGATATCAGATCCGGATGGGATCTAGAATCCAAGGAGGATTCACCGAGTGAGACCTTAGGAAGGGGAACCAGATCTGTCGAGGCCAAACGGAGCAATGAGAATCATTCTGCAACCCACCCGAGAGGCTTTCTGAAGAACTTGGAGCATCAGAGGCAAGGGTGGATAAGCATACAGAAGACCGGGTGGCCAAGCATGCACCAGAGCGTCTCTTGGGGTACCTCCGGGAGGAGGTATCAGAGCGAAAAACTGTCGCACTTGGTGTTTGAGGGAGAGGCAAAAAGATCGCATGAAGGGGTTCCCCACCGTGCGAATATGCGTTCCGCTACTTGACAATTGAGAGACCACTCGTAAGGGGTCAGAATGGTGCGACTGAGCTTGTCCGCTAGGATGTTGGACCGACCGGAATGCGTTGCTATTAGAAAGCGGTTGGTGGAGATTGCCCATTCCCAAACTCTCATGGCGTCTCGACAAAGAGGGTAAGACCTTGTTCCCCCTTGCTTGTTGATGTACCAGACAACAGACATGTTGTCCGACTGAATCGCAATTGTTCCCAAGGGAAGAAAGTCCTGAAGTGCTAGCAACGCTAAGAGCACTGCTCTCATCTCTAGAACATTGATATGCAGTAAGGTCTCTGAATCGTCCCACGTGCCTTGGACGGTCCGGCCCGCCAAGTGCCCCCCCCACCCGAGGCGGGAGGCGTCCGTGGTCACCGTGGCGAGAGGGGGAGAAGCACAAAATGGGCGGCCTTTGTGGAGATCCGGGGAGTGGAGCCACCACAAGAGGGACCGCTTGCAAGCCTTGCTGATCGCTATGGGATGATGCATGGGGAGAGCAAGGTATGACCACTGTACTAAGAGCGTCCACTGTAGAATGCGCATATTGAGCCTGGCAAGAGGAAGAAGTGCTATAGCCGATGCCATGGACCCTAGAGCCCTCAGGACCAACTCCGCCGGAACAGAACTTGAATGGAGAATGGCCCGCACCTGGAGCTGCAGATTTTGAACTCTGTCCGCAGTGAGGAAGGCTCGTAAACTCTTTGTGTCTAGCCTGGCCCCTATAAAATCTAAGAGCTGTGTGGGCGCCAGGTTGGATTTCTTTGTATTTATTGTGATGCCCAGAAAAGGAGCAAGATGGAGAAAGGAGTCTCGCGCCAATAGAAGTAGATGCCTTGTTGGGGCGGTAAGAAGCCAGTCGTCCAGGTAGGGAAAGACCTGCACCCCCTGAAGCCTCAGGTGGGCCGCTACCACTGCTAATACTTTGGTGAACACCCTGGGGGCTGTGGTGAGACCAAAGGGAAGGACCCGGAACTGGTAGTGACTGGCTCCCAGCCGGAAGCGGAGAAACCTCCTGGAGCGCCTGTCCATCAGGATGTGGTAGTACGCGTCCTTGAGGTCTATCGAGCACATCCAGTGATTTTCTCCCAAAAGGGGGAGAATAGATTGCAGAGTGACCATTTGGAATTTTTCTTTGGGGACTGCCAGATTCAAGAGAGAGAGGTCTAGGATTGGTCTTAGTTCCCCCGTCTTTTTTGGCACTAAAAAGAATCTGGAGTAGAACCCTGATCCGATCTGGTCTGGGGGAACGGGCTGGATGGCTCTTTTCTTTAGCAGATGGCCAATTTCTGCCAAAGCGGCCTCCCGTTGACCGGGTGGGACGTCTGGGAGGGACTTCAACTTTGGAAGGTGAAGGAAAGGGATGCGATATCCTCTGGATATGATTTGGAGAACCCAGCGGTCCGATGTTATGGACTCCCATGCCGCTAGGTGCCCCGGAAAACCGTCCCCCGACTGCCTCCAGAGTGGAGCAGTCGGGCAACCCCTCAGGGTTGCTGCGCGGGCCGTTCAGAGAAAGGTTCCCTGGACCCGAAGTTTCTGGGAGCCCCTCTGCCTCTAGGGCGGCGTCCTCCCTGTCCTCCTCTGCCACGGAAGGACTGGTTGTCCGGAGCAGGCTGGGACTGCTGCGACTTCCGGAACCACATCTTCTTCTGACCCTTTTGGTTCCTAGAGTAGGGCCTCTGGGGTGCAGAGAAGCGGATTCCGACGGCAGACAATATCAGTGGAGCCGATGAAGGTGACCCGCCTCTCGTTGCTCCAGACCTCGGCTCCGAAGCCAGAGGGGTCGAGGCTGGAGGCATCGAGGCAGACCGTTCCGCCCTCAGCTCCGAAGTCCGTGGAGCCGATGGAGAAGTCTGCTTAGATTTTTTTACGGTCGGTTCCTACTGACTGGTCGGAGCCGACGCTTTCTTCTTTTTAGAAGGAGACGGAGAGGAAGATAAAGCCTCCTCGAAGGAAGGCTTGATTAATCCCTTGAGGATTAATTTGTTCTTCCTCTCCTGGAGGACTCTTGATGAGAACGCGTGGCACACACTACACGATTCTTGTAGGTGCTTGGCACCTAAGCAATAGACGCACGAGGAGTGGTCGTCCGTTATGGACATTTTAAAACCACACCTCGTGCACTTCTTAAACCCGGAGGGTTTGTGTTCTTTAGACATAACAGCTTTAAGTATAGAACCTGTCTAAGAGAAAACACCAAACTTAGCCAAAAGTAAAGTTTTAAAATATAACAAAAATTTTTTTTTTTTTTTTTTTTAAACACTATGCAGTTAAACACACAGAAAAAGAGAGTCAAGACCCTCTAACTTCAACGGGTACTTGACCCAGGAAAGAGACACTAGAAGTAAAGCAACAGGGGAAGGCCCCTCTAACTAAAACGGGAAACTTCCCTGACTAAAAAAATCACGAATTTCTCAACAGAAATTAACCAATCACACTGATATAACAACAATAGCTGTTAAAACAGCTTTTGGGTTCAAAGTAAGGAAATTTTTGACAGGAAAAAGCCTAAATAAATAGTACTTAGCCCAGCCAAGTTGAGACCACGTCTAAGCTTGTTAGTGGCAAACGAGATCTGGGGAATTAGTGGTGGTGCATCCTGGGATAAAGATAGCTCAGCCAATAAGAGGCCTCGCTCTATAGCATTAGCGTGCCGAGTCGGAGCCGAGGGATCGGCTCTGAGCCCATCAGTACAGAATGTAGGCGAGATAGGATCACATAACATCGGTCGGTTACGATAACACTGGAGCAGAGACCGTAGCCTTTTTAGAAATTTTCAGAACTGAAGAGCCCTTCAGAGCCGAACCAGATGAAGAGGCTGGAGAAGAGGGTTTTGGCTGACCCGGAGCAGAATCAAAGTCTGATTGAAAAGTAGACTTGATTAAACCCCGCTCCACTAGCTTACGCTTCCTTTCAGCTAACACCCTACAGCTGAACCCATGACAAATAGAACAAACCTCCTGCAAATGTGCTTCACCCAAGCAGTACACACATGTAGAGTGCCCATCTGTAATCGACATCTTCTGACTACATTTTGGGCATCTCTTGAAACCAGATTTAGCCTTTTCTGACATTGTAAGGCAGCCAAGTACATTAGCTATATCCAAACAAAAGTAAGCCTAACCGGCTAAAAGTATACCAAGGCAGCTATAACTTTTAAACTGTAAAAGGAAAGCCTAATAGGCTAGGGAAAACAAAAACAGCCCAAAACCGCCAAGAGCCTAACCAGCTAGAAAACAAAAAATTGCAGAAAACTGCAAAAGCCTAACTTGGCTTCGGATAGAGCAATAACTTGAATAAACAGGGCCAAGCCCAAAACTAGAAAGAGAGAGCTATCCACTAACGAGGATATAAATCCGAAAAATGGATAACCAGAATAAAGCACAATATTATTAATACCTAGCTAACAAATACAAATGGAAACTATCAAGAAAATTTTTGAAGAAATTTGCAAACTTATCTCTCCAACGGCCAAGAGCTGTAGAGAACACCCGATCAGTTGCAGCGGCAAACTAGATCTGGGGAATGTAGTGGTGCATTGTGGGATAGGGCTTTGGCCTCGAGCTGTTTGAGACCTCGAGCTTTGCAAATTGGCAGACTCGGAGCCAATGATCAGCTCCGAACCCATCAGTGAGAATGAAAGCGAGATTGAACAACTTCACATTCATACATTAGCAAATGGAAAAGGTTTTCTAGTTAGTGCCAGGAATATAACCAGCACCCATTCAGGGCTAGTTGTTCTCTGATTTTACAATACCTGTGAGCGTTACTATACTATGACTTTTCTTATTCCTCTATCAAGGTTAATTTACTGGCCATTTTAGCATGTCTGCCCATGGATCCTCCTCTTTTAATAAAGTATCATGGCAAAATGTTCTTGAAAGAGGTTTTGCATAACATGCCTCCTAGAAAACTGGTGGCCCCCTACTTGGGATCTTAATTTTGGGTTAAAAAAGCTAACACTTGCTCCATCTGAACCAGCTAACCAGGCAGACTTGAGGTCCTTAACATGGAAAATGTTTTTACCAAGTGGTCTTTCCTCTGCAAGAAGGGTACCTGACTTGCAAACGGGTGCTTAAAATTATTTCAGACTTTATCATCCAGGTAGTCAATTGAAGTTGATTGATATCAAGATGTATCAAACACCCCTATTCTTGTGTGAGTGAATCCAGTCTGCGAGTAAGCTTGTGTTAATTGCCCCTGGCCATTTCCAAAAGGGAGAAATGAAAGCTATGTACTTACCATAACGACAGATGTGTGTCTCATTTTTGTCCAATTCACCATTTGAGGAAAAAACATCTTGATAAGAATAAAACTTATATGGAATAAAACAACAGCTATATTAAGTATGCTATGCTTAGTAATTTGACTCAAAGCAAACAGGACATTGGTCGAGGCTTGTCCGAGCACCAGAAGTCTGAAGATGGCAATTTGGAAGGGGGAAGGAGGGAGAGATGTTGAACCGGATGAAAATGAGACAACATGGATCGTTATTGTAAGTACACAACTTCCGTATTGGATGGTGTCTATTTTCATCTGGCTCAACATTTGGGACCAATTCCCAAGCTGCTGAAATAGACTTGGATGACAGCAAGAAAGGACATTCCTGAGAACAGCATGGCCAAATGATGTGTAAGCACTAGATGGTACATCCAATTTGTAATGAGATATAAATGTATGAATTGTTGACCAAATTACTCCTGCACAAATGTCATCAATGGGAACGCTTTTCATGAATGCCACAGAAGTAGCAGTTCCTCCAGTGGAATGACCTTTTGATTTTTGAATTTAGAGAAAAACCTTGAGTTTATATACAAAAGAGATGAGATGCAGTCTGACAGCCAAGTAGAAATTATAAATTCTGATGCTTGATTTCCCAATTTTGCTTTGGAAAAGAAGACAAACAGTTGATCTCACTTTCTAATATCCTTGGTACTGTTTAAGAACAATCTGATCTCTCTGCGAACATATAAGGTATAAAGCATATGTTATACTGTGTTATGAGTAATTTGTGGAGCTTTTCTCCCCGGGCCTCCACTGAAAATGGGCACTTTCTGGCCCAGTGGACTTCCCCGGTAATCAAACTGAAATAAATAAATAAATAAATAAATAAATAATTGGAGAAAAAGGACTGGAAAAAATCAATGCATTGATTCAAATTTGCTTCAGATGAGACCTTAGGCAGAAAGTAGAATTTGTTCTTCAAGACACCCTGTCTTTGTGGAAAATGAGAAAATGTGGCTTATAACAGATCACTTGTAATTCAGAAATTTGTTTTGTGAATGTAATGGCAATTAGGAAAACAGTTTTCCAAGAAAGCTATTTAAGATCAGCCGATGCTACCAACTCAAAGAGTTTCTAAGTCAATGACTGAAGTAAAATTGTGACATCCCACTGGAGAACTGGTTCCCAGATTGGAGGCTTCACCAAAAAACAATGGAAGTGTCATTATGGCCTATGTGAAAATTTGAAATAGTCATTTGAACTTTGATCGTAGGAAAAAAAAAAAGAAGTTATGTACTTACCATAATGTTCCCTCTGTGTTGTCCAATTTCATTCTTCCTCATCTGATGGGTTCAGATCCGATCCCTCGGATCTGACTCGGCCGTTGTTTAAGCTTATGGCAACCAAAAACTTTCTAGCTTCTCCCTACCCATAATGCACCGACCCCAAGTTACTTCAGATCTTGTTTGTTGATTTTTGTCCAAAGGAAATATTTACTATACATAGATAAAAGAGGTAAAAATCAAAAAAAGACAATATCTGTAGCTCAATATAAAAGACAGTGATGTCCCCTAAAAACTTATTCTTCCAGACGTTTGCAAAGGATGGGGGTTGGTGGGTGGGGAGTTGAGGAAGAATGAAAATGGACAACACAAATGGAACATTATTGTAAGTACATAACTTCTTTATCTGTTGATGTCAATTTTCATTCTATCCTCAACTGATGGGACAGAGTTCCCAGCTACCTAATATCCTCAGTGGACTCAAGGAAGGATGTTCCTGAGCATAGATGAACCAAATGATTCTCGACCTCTGGAAACCAGATCCAATTTGTAATGAGTAACAATGGTATGGGGAGTAGCTCAATAGCTGCTGTGCAAATGTTATCCATGGACATCCTGGAAAGAAAAACTAAAGTTGTTGCCATGGATCTAGTTAAATGAGCTCATTATGGTTGTGGTAAGGTAACCCCCAATTTTTTAAAAATAAATCAGATACAATCAGTTAACCATCTGGCTAAAGTTACTTTGGCAACTGGTTTTCCCAATTTCAAGTCTGCAAAGGAAACAAACAACCGGTCTGTTTTTCTTATGTCTTTTTTTTATGCAGGTAACAACATAATTGTTTGTGAACATCCAGTAAATGTAACGTGTATTCACCTTTCTTGGTAAATTTGGAGAAGAAAACTGGCAAATGAGTGGACTGATTGATACTGGATTGTGACAACACCTGGGAAAGAAAGGATGCACTAGTTCATAATGTAACTCTATCCTTGAGAAAAATCAAGTACAAAGGTTTTGAAGACAATGCTTGAATTTCTAAAATTCATCTAACAGATGTAATAGCTACTAGTAAAAAAACATTTTCCAAGTAAGATATTTAAGGTCACACTTAGCTGCTGGCTGAAAGGAAGAATGTAGAAGTGCCTGCAGTATCAGATTGAGGATCCATGGGGGAGTAAGGTCTTTAAAAGTAAGTCTTAAGAGTACAGTGCCTCACAAGAAAGCTCTGCACAACTTAAAAAAGTAGGGTCAAAAATGCAATGATCTTATGCATCAGAGCTGAAAAATGTTCAATATGATTTTGATGTGCCCAATACACAAATCTTTTTCAGTTACTGGAATAGAGTTTATGTACTTAAAGTTTATGTGAAGATAAAAGTATATGTCAGACAGGGGAAGACAGAATAGGCTGTCTGGCTATTAATGGAATTGGGGAAGCCAGGACGTCACCCTGAGTTTCATATGTCTGGATGGCTCACGCCTGTCAGGTGAGATAGGAGGTCTGGAGTCGGATCCAGAACCCAAGGTTGGTGAAGTAACTGAAACCAAAGGCAGGGGAACCAAATCTGTCGAGGCCAGTAAGGTGCAATGAGGATGACTCTGCTCTTCAGTGTGACAGCTTTCTGTAAGAATTTTGGAATTAGTGAGATTGGTGGATAGGCATAACATAGACCGAGGGCACCAATCGTGAAGTAGAGTATCCCTCAGCGATTTCCCCTGTGAGGAGATCAGAGCAAAGTAGCTGCTGCATTTGTTATTTAGGGGAGAAGCAAAGAGATCATAGCAAGGCTGGCCCCACTAATGAAAAATTATTTCTGTCACATTCTTGTTAAGAGTCCACTCATGAAGTAGAAGAATGCACCTGCTCAGTTAAGTTTGTCTACTATCATATTGGACTTCCCTGGAATGTGCATTACTATGAGAAAGTGGTTGGATGAGATCGCCCATTGCCATACTCCGAGTGCTTCTCAACACAAGGGGCAAGATCTGATCCCTCCTTTTTCGCTGATGTACCAAACTACTGACATACTTTCTGTTTGAATTGCAATCATCCCCGAAGGGAGGATCTTGAAGGGCCTACAATGCTTAAAGCACTGCTCATCTTCTTGGATACTGATATGCAAATTGGCCTCTTCGCGGGACCAAGTGCCTTGGACTGTTTCTCCCAGAAGGTGCCCCTCCATCCCAACTGGGAAGCATCCACGGTTGCTACAGCCTTGGGCTGAGGGGGAATGAATGAACAGATGGCCTTGTAGATCCTGATATGATTGAATCCACCACCTGAGATCTCTCTTGTACTTGTGAATGATTCAAATTAGAGTCGACATGGATTGGCAAAAAATCGACCACTGTGCTGCTAGCATCCACTGCAGAATCCTCATGTAAAATCTGCTTAAAGTCACTAGTGTCATCTCCGCTGACACTGATCCAAGAGCTTGAAGAACCAAGCAGGCTGAAATCTTGGTTCTGCAGATTATTCTGACCTGTGATCTTATAGTTTGAACCCTTAAAGGAGGCTGTGAAGCTATCATTGACCTTGTGTTGAACAGTGTTCCTATGAATTCCAAATTCTGAGCTGGTTCCAGTTGAGACTTGTCATAGATTATGGTCATCTCCAGATGAGAACACGTCTGGAGAACCTGATCTCTTGCCCTTATTAATTGATGAATGGTTGGAGCGCTAATAAGCCAGTCGTCTAGGTATGAAAACAGCCGGAATACTTACGGTCTCAAGTCAGTTGTTACTACTGCCATACATTTGATTAACACCCTGGGGGCTGTGGGGAGACCAAAGGGGAGAACTCTGAACTGGTAATGACTGGCTCACAGCCAGAAGAATAAGGACCTTCTGGATCATCTGTTCATCTTTATGTGAAAGCATGCATCCTGAAGGTTTATCGAGTACATCCAGTCATCCTTGCCCAGAAATGGGAGAAGGGGAGTGAACTGTGACCATCCGAAACTTGATGCGAACTGAGTTGTTTAAGTTACTGTGACCCAAAATTGGTCTCCAGTCCCCTGTATTGTTTGACACTAAAGGGAACCTCTGGAAATAATCCTCTGCACCCAAGTATCTTTTGTTAGTTCTAACCAGGCTCTGTGGTGCAGAGATAATCTACCCCCAATTGCCTCCAGAGGTGGACAATCAGGCCTCCTTTCAGGAGTGCTGGTAAGGGCTGCCAAAGAAAGACAATCTCTGGACTCCTGGTTTTGTGGGACACCTCTGCCACAGGGGCAGCTTCGACCATTGGAGTTCCCTCCTCTGCCCCCAAGGGAACTTCCCCCATGTGTGGCCTGGAAAAGACCCTGGGATTTCTTGAACCATGTCTTCTGACATCATCACTGATTCCTAGAAAAGGATCTTTGGAGGGGTCAAAAAACATATGCCTGTGGCAGAGAGGGTCCTTCCATCCTTCTCACACTTGGATAATGTGTCCTTCACTTTGAGGCCAAACAAAAAAGTGCCATCAAAAGCAGCACTGACGAAGACTTGAAGAGCTCCACAAAATCACATAAATGCATACAGACATGTCTCCTGATGGAAATGCCTGAACTCGCTGCCCTTGAGGTTCTTAAAGCTACATGCAAAATGAGCCTCATAGAAGAATTGGAAATAGATTGCATGGTAGCCAACTGAGAGGTCGCAGCTGATTGAACCTCTGCAGAAACTATCTGAGAGTTCCTTAATCAAATCTTTCTGTAATCTTGTAAAATGTGCCAAACAATTCAATGACCTTAAGGCAAAGGTTGATGAAGCATAGACATGTTTCCAAAACCTGCCCATCACCCTGGACTTGTTGTTAGTGGGGTGAACAGTGGAACTCTCCATGGCAAGTTCCTTTTTCGTGGCTCACACTACAACCATGACATCAAAGGGTACCACTTTACCCCAAAATTACTTATCCAAAGGTGGTGCCAAAATGTTGTCCATTCTCCGAGGTATGGGTTCAGCTGTGTCTAGTTCCTTCTACACCCGCCGAGAGACTAACTCAATAAGCTCTTCGGTGGCTAGAGTAACCCAAGAGTTAGATTGGCCAGTACAGAAAGCCTACAGGAATACAGACTTCTCAGATGAAGTGTTGCTAGGTGTCCGGCCACCTCTCTGCTTTAGGACCTCAAGGATGTCTCCACATAAGACATCTTCAGAAGGTGACCGTGGGGACCCTTCACCTTCATCAATGTTCATGTCTTCCATGACCAACTGCTCTGGGGAGCCCAGGTGCTCCTCTTACACATCTTCTTCGGAACCTTCTCAGTGGGATGCTCTGGGAGGTATCGGAAAAAATCGAGATATCGTGTTGGGAAGCCAGGGTGTCTCAGACTGGCTGTCCCTGTAGTAAACAGTGATGAGGCTCTGAGCGCACAGACATCAAGGTAAAAGGTGAAGATCCGAGGTGATTGGATTCATCTGTTCTGTCAAGGCAGACAAAACTATCTTCACAACCTCGAAGGTAGACTGACCCAGAGAAAGAGAAGACCTCAGATCCAAAAAAGCAAGCTTTTGGACCACTGTCCTCTCCTGCTCCGAAACCAATCTCTCCGAGGTGCAAGATGAAGCTGCGCTATCCAGTGCCGAAGCTCTGAAGCGCAGAGATGGCACCACAACTTCAGAGTTGACCCCAGCACCCCGGATCTCATAGGGATGCTTTGGCTCTGAGAGCTCAGAGGAGCTCTCAGGATTTGACTGAACTGAAGCACTCACAGTAACCTTCGGACCCGAAGATATTGCCATCTTCAGATCCGAGCCAGATGGAGTTGGATGGCTTGGATACAGGGACTCAGACACTTGAAGGAATCAGAGGGGGAACTTGTACTGGGGGTGTGGTCAAAGAACGGACCTCCTGAGTGAAGGGGAAGGAGCCGGTAAGACACCCAGCTGAGAGGATCTTCTGTACAACTCTTTCCACATCTTCCTCCATCAAACTTCAGGAAGAACAAGTGGAAACAATAGATGGGGACCTGTATTTGTGATGCTCCAAAAAATGGTGAGGACACCCTTGATGGTACTGTATTCACAGATGGTGAATATTTTGTCCTTGGTAGATAAATGAGACTTGAGGCCATAGGGCTGGAGGTAGTCGGATCCAATGACTTCTCCATCGGATCTGAGGAATTTATCATTTTTTTTTCATTTTCTCTGGATCCAAGGATAAGGTTGGCTTGAATCATTATCTAAATTGCTCTGAGACCTGGGATGATGATGTGGATGGACTCTGAGAAAAAGATTTTGAATTTTTAGCTTTGGGAAATTGAGCCTCAGATACTGCCTCTCTTAAAGCGGAAGGGAGCAAACCTTTCAAAATAAGTTTGTTTTTCCTTTCAAATAGGGCCCTGAGGTTAAAGCCATGACTAATTGAACAATCTTCCTGCAAATGTAAAGGACTAAGGTAGTAAACACAAAGTGTGGGCATCAGATGTAGGAAGCATCTGCCCACACTTAACAGACTTTTTGAATCCAGAGGGACCTTTCTCTGACATTGCATAAAAAAAGACCTTTTTTTTTTGGAAATACTGAAAAGCAGTAGGAAAAGAACCAGTTATGGTAGCAACAGACTACACTTAGTGTAGAAAGACAGAACACAGAACAGAATAGTAATTTAAAAAATACACAATGTACGAAAAGGAAAAGGTAAATTAACTAGCTTAATGGCAAAGAAATTATATGAAGAAGGTAAGGGAGAAGAAATATTAGAGATGTTTGAGCTATATCTAAAAATTAGGAAATGGAGAATTTTGTAAGATAATAAACACTTATCTCAAAAAGTTCGAGAGGCAAGTCAACCACTTCTTTCACTGAAAGCGGCAAACGAGATCTGGGGTAACACAGGCTTGGTGCATTATGGGTAAGGGAGAGGCTTGAGAGTTTTTGGTTGTCACGAGCTTTAGCAACAACAGAGTCAAATCCGAGGGATCTCATCCAAATCCATCAGTTGAGGACAGAATGAAAACTGACATCAGATCTACATCCCTGACAAAACAATTCTGAAAGAAGTTCCAATATCAATGACTGGGGATTAGAAAACGGATCCAGTCCTTTTGCTAATGCCCAAATAGATCATATCTCCATTTACTTTCAGAAGTATTTCTGTTTAATTGCTTTTGAGAAGAAGAAATTATGTGAACCATTGCAAAAGACAGCTTGGCATCTGTAGCTACTGTTAAAATTAGAGAAACCATGCAGTTAACTTAACAGTTATGCACTCAGCATAACTAGGCATCTGTGTTGTCTATTTTCATTCTTCCTCAATGAATAATTTACAGATCCAACCCTTGGATCTAACTCGGCCGCATACCATAGACTTTGGATCCAACTCTCGAGCTACTCTCTCTACACATAATGCCCTAGTCCATCCTCAATACCTCAGAATGAGTTTGTTACCATAACATCCCCAAAAATTAGATAGCTGAAAGAATAGGGCTCAAAACCTGGAACTATAAGTTCTGATATATAATCCAGCAGGTTCCTCCAGAAGATTTTAGGAAGGAGGATGTGTGTGTGTGTGTGTGTGGGGGGGGGGGTTGAGGAAAAATGAAAATGGACAACACAGATACCTAGTTTTTGTGAGTACATAACTTTTAATCTAATGTTGTCCTTTTCTTTCTTCCTCAACTAATGGGACAAAGTCCCCAGCTATATCAATCTTTGGTGGCCCTCAAGGAAGAATATTCCATAGAACCACTGAGCCAATGGCAGCTCTGCTTCTGAATATTAGATTCAATTTGTAATGAGTAATAAATGTATGACCAAGTGGCTGCTGCACAGATATTGAGAGAGACTCTTGACCAGAAAGCAGATAAACCAGCCATTGATCTAGCTGAGTGGACTTTAGGTGGCCTAGGTAGGGAGATGTCTTGTTGAGAATAGATCCAGGAAATGAAATCTGTAATCCATTTAGCTAACGTAACTTCAGAAACTGGATAACCCAGGCTTTTGGTGAGAAGGAAACAAATAGCTGATCTGAAATTCTGATTTGTTTTGTTCTGTGTAGATAAAAATGCAATTTTCTGTGCACATTTAGGAGATGTAGCATGTATTCTCCTTAGAGGAGACCGGAGCACCAAACATGGACTAGAGCATCTCTGGGTTACTTCCGGTGAGGGGGGCGGGGAATCGGAGCATAATGCCTGCTCCACTTACAGTTGTAGAGAGACATAAAAGTGTCACAGCAAGGTTGGCCTCAATGATGGAAAATCTTATGTCATTGATTGCTTAAGAAACCACTTGTGAAGCATCAGAATGGACCAATTTAATTTGTCCGCTAAAACATTGGTTTTCCCTGCAATGTGCATTGCAATTACAAAGCGGTTGGTGGAGATTGCCCATTGCCTGACTCTCATAGCCTCTCTGCAGAAACGGTAAGATCAAGTTCCTCCTTGTTTGCTGCTATGCCAAACAAACTTGTTGTCAGTCTGAATCATAATAATCCCTTGAGGGAGAGCATCTTGAATGCCTGCAACACTAATACGACTGCTCTCATCTACAAGACATTGATATGTGAATTGGTCTCTGGGAGGACCACATGTCTTGGACCATCCTTCCCAAGTAATTCCCCCCCACCCCAACTGGAGGTGTCCATAGTCACTATGGCCAATAGGAATGGTAGAACAAAGAGTCGACCTAGACAGATGTCATCCAACTGGATTCACCAATGGATGTGGTGTTTGCAGACTGACATAACCTTGACTGGAAAGGACAGGGTTCGTCAAAGAACAGACCATTGTACAGGTACAGTCCATCAAAGAACATGCATATAGTATCATGCTAAAGAAAGCAGAACTATTGTTGCTGTCATAGACCCCAGCGCTTGAAGAATGAATCTGGTTGGAAGAGACAGATGAGAAAGAATCTGATGAACCTGAGATCCAAGTGTATCTATGTGAAGAGTCGGTAAGGACACAATTTGCATTGTCACGTTCAGATGTGCACCAATAAACTTCAGGCTCTGTACTGGTTTTAGATTTGATTTGGCGTAATTGTTATTCTCAGTGACAAATCTGGAGCAATCAGTCCCTGGACTGTTGAAGGAGATGCATGGAGGGTGCGGTGAGGAGCCAGTCATCTAGATATGGAAAAACTCTAAATCGTTTGAGTCTCAAGTGAGCTGCCACCACTGCCAAACATTTGGTGAACACCCTGAGGGGCTGTAGCGAGTCCAAAGGGCAGGGCTTTGAACTGGCAGTGACTGGCTCCCAGCCGAAAACAAAAGTGTCTTTGGGAGTGCATGTCTATTTTGATGTGACAGTATGCATCCTGAAGATCTATAAAGCACATCCAATTGTTCTTGCGAAAAAAAAGGCAGAATGGACTGTACCATGACCATTTGAAACTTTGAACTTTTCACGTAATGATTCACTCTGCTTAGATCCAAAATTGGTCTCGGGTCTCGTTTTTTCGGGCACTAAAAAAATGAATAAGTTCTGAATCCTATTTGGACTGGTCGGACCTCTTGGATGACTCTTTCTGGCAGCTTTTGAATTACTTGTGCTGCTGGGTTCCTCTGAATGGGTGGAACTTCTGAAGTTTCTTTCTTTTGTCAATTGGGGGTAGGAAAATGGTATGGAATAGTCTTTGGATTATTTTATCACCCAGGAATTTTCTGTTATAGTTGCTTAGGCATCTGGGTGGGAGGACAATCATCCTCCGATTGCCTCCAGAAGTGTCAGTCAGGCAGCTCTTCAGGAACACTTAAAGGGTCTGTCAGGAAAAGAATCACAGAAGCCTTGACTTTACAGGCCTCCTCTGCCTCAGGGGAAATGTCTACCACTGGAACTGCTTCTGGAGGAGTTGCCCCTGCCTGGATCTTGGAACAGCCCCAGAGATTTGCAGAACAACATTTGCTTACCACCTCTCTGATGCCTAAAAAAGGTTTATTGAGGGGTAGAAAACTTGATTCCCATGACAGACAGGGTCTTCCCTTCTTGTTCTCTGCGGGTAAGCATTTCTTTTTTCAGATGGACCAAACAAAGATGGACCATCAAAGGATGCGTTGATGAAAGATGTCTCGAAAGAGTCTGCAAAGTTACATAGTCACAAAGTTACATCTAGGCATATCGCCTTATGGCAGTGCCTGAACCTACAGCCCATGAGGTGCCTCCAGCTGCCTGAGACCAACCTCAAGGAAGCACTGGAAACTGACAAAAGAGTGGCCAGCTCAGAGGATGATCTTTTGAAATCCTCTGCAGACATGGTCTCAGAGAGAGAATTTGATAGCTCCTTAGTCAAATCTCTCTGCGGTCTTGTGAAATGTGCCAGGTAGCTAAGAGACCTCAAAGTGAAAGTCACTGAAACAAAGACTTGCTTTCGAAATCTGTCCAGCACCCCAGACTCTCTGTTTTGTGGATGGACAAACAAGCTCTGTTCTGTTAACTAGATTTTAGTGGCTGCTGCCACCACCATAGCATCTACTTGGACTCCTTTACTGTAGTGGAGTCTATCCTTAGCGGGAGCTAAGAATTAGTCAGGTCATCTGGGCATGGGCTCAACAGCATCCAGCTCTTCCCAAGCCTGGTGGAAAACTAAATCAATGAGCTCATCCACCGGGTGACAGGTGGTAACCCAAGATGTAGATGGACCAGATCCAAAAGCTGCCAAAAATACTGATTCATCTCAAGAAGGTTTATTGGAAGACCAACCACCTTTCTGCCTCAGGATCTCTAATATGTCTCCAAACGAGACATCATCTGGTGGTAATCTGGGAGACTCTTCTCATTTTTCAAAATTGGTATCCTCCCTGAGAGATTCCATTGAGGAATCTATGTGCCTCCTCTTGCACGTTCTCTTCCGAGGGATCTCCTCTGGGGGATGTTCAGACAAGATAGCTGAAGAGAAGGGGAGTTCCTCTATGGGAAATGACTGGAAGCTTGCTGGAAATGGCTGTCCCTGTGGAATAGAACTGACAGACTCAGTGCTCGGAACAGAAGAGGGAATAACAAGTGGATCTAACACATGAGAGACTGCATCTCTAGAAAGAGAAAAAGCTCTTTCCACAGCCTCAAAGGCAGACAGACCCAGTGAAGCCATGGCCACCCACACCAGAGCCAAGACTTTCAGTACGGGTAGATCACGACTCCAACCGGATCCGTGCTTGGAGGAGGGAACTGGACCCCAGCTGTCCAGCACAAAGGCTCCGAGGAGCAGGGATGGATCCAATAACATTGGAGTAGACTCCAGCCACACAGATCCGATGCTGATGCTTTGGCTCAGAGACCCATTCTGATCGGAAGATGTAGTTGCAAAACTGGTCAGGGATGCTGTCAAAGTTGAAGAAGTGATTTTCTTCAGATTTGACTCTGGACCACTCGGGAATGTCAGATCCTGGGGCTCCAAAACCAAAGGATGGATGGGAGGAGGAGACAGTACTGAGGGAGTAGTGATTGGAAGACTCAAGGATCCAATAGGGGATGATACCCCCACCTGGATTTGAGCTCTGAGAAACTTCTGCATCAGCCTGTCCACATCCACTTCTGAGAGACTTCTGGTGGACCTGGAAGATGTGGTGGACTGAGGCCTGAAATGCTTTTTTGCAAGTTTACATGAAGGGAGAGTGCAGAGTAGGAGAGATCGGATCCACAATGAATTCTGGAGAATGACCTCTTTGGCTTTGATTCGTACCAGGTTTTGGATCTGAAGGCCTAGGATTTGGGACCAAAGCCATAGGACTGGCTGATATTATGATTGGATCTGAAACTTTACTATCTAATTATTTTCTATCTGGATGATAGTTTGGTCAGAGGATGTCAGATCCGAAGATTTTTGTAGGCAGTTCTGATGAAGTCCTAGGGGAGCAGATTTAGAAGTTTTGCTAAGGGTTTCAACCCCTGAAAAAGGTGTTGAAACAGAAGGGAGAAGTCCTTTCAAAATAAGTTTGCTGCACCTGTCAGCTAATGCCCTGGAACTGAATGCAGCACAAATATTACAATTAGTATCCAGATGGGTGGCTTCGATACAATAAACACACTCCTTGTAGACATCAGTTAGGGATTTTATGCACACAAGAACTATATTTCTTGAATCCTGTTGGCTTGTCAGCCATGACAGGAAAGTGTGTACCAACAGTCCTGTGATAAGAAATTACTTTGTCAACAAAAGAAAACTAATAAAGAACAACAGATTTATTTATTTTTATACAAGTTAGAAAAGAGGAAAGAAAAGGAGAAATTATCAACAATGGCAATCAAGGAATTACCCTGTGGTAATGGGTATGACAGTGAACAACAGTGGTAATATGCTATTTTAAAACAGTAAGGAGCCTGATGTTGAAAAGCTAAGAGTGAGGCAGAAAACAAGAAAAAAAATTCATAAAAGAAAATAAATTCACTTTATAAAACAATTAATATAAATGCTTGAGAGAAGGACCCTATATCTGAGTATGATGGTGGCAAACAAGATCTGAGGTGTAGAGGATGGACAGGGTATTATGGGTAAATGGAGAAGCTGAAGAGTTGGATCCAAAGTCTACAGTATGTGGTTGAGATGATCTGACGATCAAATCGGTAACCCATTCATTGAGGAAGAATGAAAGGGGCAACATCAGATTTTAGGGTTTGTACATTTGGTAGAGGCATTCCAGATGGGTGACTCAGAAGACCCAGAGTAGGATCCAGCACCCAGGGTGGGTGTCGTAAATGAGGCCAAATGAAGGGGAAGCAAGCTTGCTGGGGCCAAAACAGGGCAGTGAGGTCTTGTAACTCGTGGCTATCTGTATAAATTTTGTCAAGACAGGTACTGGTAGGAATACATAGAGGAGACCTGGGGACAAAGTATGGACTACAAAATTGGTCAGTGACTACCCCTGTGGAGGGATGATGGCAGAGTAAGGCAAAGAAGTTACAGCAAGGTTGGCCCCAACGGCTGAAAATCTCCGTTGCCACGTCTGAAACCACTGACAAGGTAATATGACAGACCTGTTCAACTTGTCCACTAGTATCCACTAGTACATTTAAAGTCCAGGGAATGTATGGTGCAATTAGAAAGTGATGGGAAGATATCGCCCACTGCCAGACTTGCATGACCTCCAGGAAAATTGGATACGATTGTCTTCCTGCTTGTATGTTGTTGTACCATACCACTAACATTGGGTAGATGGTCCTGGAAAGCCTGCAACATTAGGAGGTTCACTCTCAACTCCAAGATACTGATGTCAAGTATGGCCTCCGTAGGATTTCCAAGTACCGTGAACAATCTTCCCCTGGAAATGCCCCCCCACCCTAGAAAGGAAGCATCCATGGTTACTGTGGCTTAGGGTACGAGTAGACAGAGGGTGTCCCTTCTGAAACTAATAGAGAGGTTATCCACCACATTATACGGTTTCTGCATACTTGAGCGAGACAGATTCTGGCATGGAGGGAAGAAAAACTCTGTGACCACTGGACCTGAAGGAGTCCACTGTAACACTCTTGTGTGGTATCTTGCTACTGGGACTAATGTGATGGTAGAGACCATCAGACCTAACAAATGAAGACTTAATATTGCTTGTGGACAGGGATACTAAATTATTTGAGAAGCCACCAGTCTTAATGACAGCACTGCACTCTCACTGATTGAAGCTTAGCAATTTGATGAACTGCATTGATCTGACATCTTCACATGATTGACAGTTGCTCCTAAATCATCTGCAAGACGGAATAGGAATGCTTGAAGTTATAACAGTAGATCCCTGGAGGTAGCAGTTAGAAACCAATCGTCTAGATATGAGAAAACCTGTATCCCTTGTAGTCATAGACGAGTCGCTACCACCACCATACTCTTGATAAACACCCAAGGGGGCTGTGGTTAGACCAAATGGCGGTGCTCTAAATTGGTAATAATTGGCTCCCAGCCAAAAAGCAGAGAAATCTCCTGGAATGCCATTGAATCTTTGTATGGTAATAGGCATCCTGGAGCTCTACAGAGCACATCCTATCATCCTTCCTCTATAGAGGTAGCACAGACTGTACCATGACCATCCAGAACTTCATCTGTTTGACAAGTTGATTGAGGTGGCTGAGGTCCAATACTGGCCTGAAGTCCCCATATTCCTTGGAACTAAAAAGAACCTGAAATAGATTCTGTATCTTAACTGGTCTGGGGGAACCCATTGCATGACTCTTTCTAGCAACTTTAAAACTTCTGTTGCTGCAGGTTCCAACTGATGGGGTTGAGTAACAGGAATCTTCATTTTTTTTCTTTGGAAGACACTTAACTTAAGAGTACGGTGTATCCCCTGGTGATGATCCTTAGCCTAGGAGTCTGAATTAATGATTTTTCCAGGCTTGTGGGTGTAAGGTTTATCACCCCACTTGACTTCCTCCACAGTGCAGCAGGTGGGTAACCTTAATGGGATTTCTTAATGAAGGGACCATGGAAATCCTGATTCTGTGGTCCACCTCTGCCTCTGAGCATACGTTTATTCCAGTTTCCACCTCTTCTGCTTCGGGGGGAGGGGGGGGGTTCCTATCCCCAGCAGTGTCATGGTGAAAAAAAACCTGCAATTTCCTGAACTGCATTTTCTTACCTCCCCTTTGATTTCTGGAACAGAATCTTTGGGGAGTGGAGAAATGGATTCCTATAGCAGAAAGGGTCTTTCCAGCTTGCTCACTCCTGGTAAGCATTTCTTTAACCTTGGGTGCAAAATGTTTGGAACCATCAAAAGGGTTATTTTTAAAGGATTTCTTGAAACTGTGCAAAACTCCGCAGCCACATACAAGCATGGCAATACGTGGTAATGCCAGCACCAGCTGCTCTTGTTGTGCCATCTGCTGCATTGGGTACTAGGTGCATGGTTACATTAGAGGAAGATTGCAGGGTAAACATTTGTTTTTTTGAACAACCAACAGCAAGTTACCCGAAAGAGGCTTGACAATCTCATTAATCAAGTCCCTTTGAAAACTTGTCAAGTATGCAAGGTAATTCAGCGCCCTGAGAACAAAGGTCACTTAACTCATACCCTAAACTGGAGAACTTCAACTTCGAACTGGCAAAGCCTAAGCTTTTTGATTGAAATGTGAGGACACAATTTCATTCTGACAAATGTTCATATCACTAGAATCACACAGGTTACTAAGAAGTATAAATGGCAAACTCTGCAGCACATATGATTTTTATAGTGGTAGATTTAGTAAGTCATAGTAAACAAATTAACTATTAAGTTTGTAACACATTGTAAACAACTTACAATATCTCCACTACTACTACATACAATTGGCTGCATTCTGTTCATCCTGCTATGGTCTTTCATATGAGGCTAAGGTCTAGGCTACTTGCTTGATGAGATATTCAGAAAAACATGCCATTTATGTCAATATAAATTAATATTATATGAACAGCAGTTAATATCTCTTTACCGCACTAGATAGAGGTCAGGTATAAAATTGTTACTGTGCAAGCTTTAAGATGAAATCTTTTAATACTTTGTACGTAGGATCGTCTTGAAATTATTGATGCAAAAATGAACAAGCAATATTTGACTCGAGGAGAAGGTCAGTAGGATGCAACTGTAGAGGTAGCTGGTGGCAACATTTGTCTGTAGCGAATTAAGTCCATTTCCCTAATCTGTCCAAAGCCCTTGACTCTCTTTTAGGGGGGAGAGACAGAAGAACTCTCCTCAGACACTTTCTGGTTGCTGCTACCACCATGGCATCTACTGGGGGTCCTTTGACCAATGCTTCCTATCTTTTGAAGCTGCTAACATTTTTTTTTTTTTTTTTTTTTTTTTTTAGGAGTTGGCTCTGCAATATCAGGCTCGTTCCATGCTCTCTCTGCCAAAAGATCTGAGTGCATCTGGAGGGGAACCACCCAGAACACAGATGAGACAGACACAAAAGCTTCAAGAAACAGACTCATCTGGGAGGAGTTTCAGTGGACCTTCTGCTTAATCAATTCCAGAGTGTCCTCAAATGTGACATCTTAAAGATGGGGATTGGGGGGATCCTTCTCCCACGTCTAAATCAATGTTCGCAGTGACTGACTCAGGAGAAGAGTCTGTTTGTAAGTCTCTTTCCTAGGAACATGTCTGTGCTGTTCTGGTGGAGACGGATCGGATTCAGACTGGGAACTCTCAGTGGTCTCAAAGCCTATGGGTTCTGACTGCTCTGTTGATCAGACACAAAGACATAAGGAACAGGATTGAATGGGTGTCAGGATGGATCTAAACTCTGTGCATGCAACTGCGTTCTTGGACCAGCCAATGCCTTTTCCACAACCTCAAAAGCTGAAACCACAATTGGGACTGAGGAAGCACTTTCTCTGTCAACAGACTCAGGCAGCCTCCCCATTCCAAGGAGGACCGCAGACCCAAACTGTCAAGTGCAGAAGCACCAAAGGGAAAAAAAAGTCACCAAAAATCTCAGGGTCAACTCCACCTCTGGTACCCTGACTCAAACACTTCAGCTCTGGGACTCATCCCAATCCAATAGCATCTGAGTCGAGAGAATAACGGATGCAGTCAAAATCCCTTGGATTATCTGATCTGAATGAGGTGCACAGGAAAGGTTAGGAGCTGTGGAAACTGGATCCAAATACTAAACCAGTATCAAAGAAAAGTGTGACAGGATTGATGAGCCTGTACCTGGACCTCCATTCAGGGATGGTACCGGAAGGACTCCCAGTTGAAATCTGTCTTCAAAAAATTCCTCATCATTCAGTTGACATCCAACTCCATGAGACTTCCGGTGGATTGGACTGTCCTTGACGATGAAGCTATCAATGAGGGTCTAAAAGGTAGTTTTTCTTGGAGGATCAGTGAATGAAGCCAAGGGCTCACTGGCTCCAGAGAAAAAGTAGAACAAAGGGAGGGAGTTCAGACCTGACTGACAAGTGGATCCAACTGCCTCAAAGTTTTTGATATCGGACTTGATATACTAGATTCATCCAGGGATCTTTTTCTTGACTTGTCGAGCCTCTTCTTTTCGGACTTCTTTTCTTCAGCTCTTTTCTCTAAAGACTCTACTCTGTGTTTTTCTTTAGACTTATGCTTGTTTTCTCCTTTCTCTTTTCAGCTCTCGAAAGCAGATGGAGGTCTTAAATTAGAAGATACATCATAAACGTTAAAGACCTTGTCTCCTGAATCTGACTGACTTCTTCGAATCAGTCCTCAGAGCTGTGGACGAAGGTAAGGCAGTCCACACAGCCTATCTGGACCTCACCTAGGTCTTTGACACCTTCCCCCACTCTGGAATCATAGATAAACTTACTAAGCTGGGCATAAATCCCTACATCACTCGATGGGTTGCCAACTGGCTTACTGACAAAACCCAGACTGTAAAAGTAACAATGCTAGGAACCAACCAAATAGTTCACCTTCGGTCTCACCAATAAGCGTTTGCTGCCCAAAAGTCAAATGAAATGCTGGACAAGTCAGTAATCCACGGTAGCTGGATAAACATAGAATTTATTGAAACTCACGACACTACAATATAAAACGACTGCATAAACGTAAACTCAAATCCTAGTGAGCGGAACACTCACAAGGAAAGAAAATACAAACGGATACTGTGCACAACATGAAAAATATGAAAAATACTGGTTAAGCGCTTTCAACCAAAACAAATGGTCTTCATCAGAACAACAGAAGAATGCAAAATCTACTTAATTTATAAATGTTTTGGCGCCAAACAATTTTCAAATATTTAAAGGTGTACCACATGAAATGTTGCGTTGTCATGTCATAGTATCTGTTGATCATAAACATTAACAACCTGACAATCTAACTAATTATAACTGGATAGTGCAAAATATTGAGTGATGTACGAAACAGATATGTTAGTATAATATAAAAAGAATCAATGTAATATAAAACTGTGTATATTGACTTGAAAGGCATATACTTTTTATGCGTATCGCATTTGTTGGGTGACCAGTTTGATAAGTGCTGAATACATTACTTCTAATAAATTTTATAAATAACTTATATATTAATAAATAAAGATATAAATATTGTTATAAAAATATATGTTAATATTATTATTATATTAAAAGTAAGAAAACCCATGTTATGCATATATTAACAATTAATTTACACATATATACATACAAATAGAAATGAGAAATGTTATATAAATAAATAATATTATACAAAAAATATATATAATAAGGAATGTATTATATATATGTATGTTTCATACTTCCTCATAAATTAATAATATTGTAATAAATATATATATAAATAAATAATTAACAATATATAACAATATATATGCATATTCAATACAAATACTATCTAATCTGTTCCATTATATTAAAACTGTCCAAGATAAAGATTGTATATACCAATGGGTTTGTGTATTGTGCAATACATAAATATGAATGCTTATTAAAAACACATATTTATACAATGTTACTTCTAATAAAATCAATTTGTAAATAACTCATTGATAAAAAACTGTAAAAAGCACTTTGTAAAAAACACTTAGTAAAAAACATATTTGTATATATAAAAGACTTATTTGTATATATAAAAGTTGTAAAATGGAATTAGGAAGGAATGAGTGTAAAGGTGTCAAATACTAAAATATACAAAACTACAGGAATCAGGATTTTTTATATATATAATAAACATAATGTTGCATCAGACTGGAAATGTGATATTGTTATAGCATATTATTATAATAATAATGTTCTAACCGAAATACATTCATTAAGACCAGGTGGGTTAGTGGCGTCAAGATATAATTGCCACCACGTTTCTTTAAAAGCTATGAGGCTTTTAATATTTCCCCCCTCTAGGGTCATTATGAATGACATCTAGTATAAGAAACTTAAAAGTATGTTCTGTTCCCAATGCCTGTATATGCCTATATAGGGCGTTGTGTATATCTTTGGTCTTAATGCTATATAGGTGATCATATATGCGTTTTCTCAAATGACGTTCGGTTCTTCCTACGTAAAAGGCTGGACAAATATCACATTTAGCGAGATAAATAACCTGTTTGGTATTGCAGTTACCTGATTTACTGACAATAGTACTTTTATGTCCATTTTGAAGATGTATCTTTTTTGCACTGGACATAAATTTACAGTACCTGCAAAAACCACATTTATTGCTAGTGGTCCTATTTTGATGAACAGACCCTGAATATTTGGTATTATACTGATGTGTTAACAAACTCTTCAGATTTTTTCCCATTCTATAAATAAATCTGGGTTTAGATCCTAAAATGTTAACTAAGGTCTGATCAGTACTAATCAAATACCAAAATTTATTTATAATCTCTTTTATGTTGTCACTACCTACACAGTACGGAATAATACATGCCCTTTGAAAACCTGGGTTGACACCATTGTGTGTTAGTATCGGTGTATTCTGTATATCTCCTGATCCGAGTAGTGATTTGTACTTACTACCTCTTTGACTAATAACATATGATACCACTTCTTCCATCATCCTCGAAGGGTAACCTCTCTCACTAAAAAATCCCTGAATTAAATTCAATTCCTTATGTAATTCATCTTCATCTGAAACCATACGAACTGCTCGAATCACCTGTCCTTTGAAGACATTGTATTTCACTTTGGGGGGATGATAACTGGAATAATCCAGATAATTATTAGAAAATGTCTGTTTCCTATGGATCTTAATACTATGATAGTAAATGATTTATTATTTCATGACTGGGAAAAGTTATACAAAAAACAATATGTAGAAGCAGAAAAATGGGCTTCAACTATTTGTATACGTAAGAATAATAAAATGTCAAGAGATAAAAATCAATACCAACAACAAGTAGCATATATATGGCCGAAAAAATGCAATTTTCCTACTTATGGAGGCAATACAAATAGGGCATTTAGAGGTCTTGACACAGATAAGGAGGAAGACGAATTTTATGAAATTTCTAATTATGATGAATTTAATACACAGGGTTTTCAGAGATATCCAAGAATCAAAAACCCACCTTACCAAAGAACATATCAAAAGTTTCCCATAAGGGGGAATGTATAGAGGAGGATGTTAGTCTAATTGCAAATCAGACAGTGTTGAATATTGAAGAGCATGTCAGCTCAAGTAGTATATTAAGGAAGGATGATATAGACGTCCACGATAACATTTATAATGACGCAATTTTAAAATTTTTAATTATTCTAAATTACATATTGACAAGACTTATTTTAGTTTGTTGGAAAAAGGTATGAAATTTATCCCTGAACCTAGATTCAAACTAACGGATGTACTAATTGATTTTAAGAAATTTATTAGGAAAATCAATCTAGAAGTTTTTTATAAGGATAAGATACCGTTAGGAGGAATAGATGGGGGAGACAATACAAGTCAATCACTAGTTATAAAAAGCAAGTTTACTCCACCTAACCACCCGATTATTGATACCTTTGATAAAGTGGTGACTAGGGAGATATATAATGCACATTGTTTATTTTCATCTATGAAGGTACATGCAAATTTGACGGAAGAAGAAGACAAATTATTACAAATTTTAAAAAATGATACTTCGATTCGTATTATGAAACCCGATAAGGGTGGCGGTATTGCTATTTATGACAATTTGAACTATATACAGAAAATATATAATATATTACTATTTTCTGGTAATTATGTTACTGTCTCTATGAACGAACTAAATATAGCCTACCAAAGAATTGACTCCTATATTGAAGAATATTGGATTGAGGCAAGAATAACTGAAACTATTTATAGATTTATCAAAGCCTGTTATCCCAAATTAGCAACTATGGTGGGTATCCCAAAGATTCACAAAAATACTGATGACCCACCCCTGAGACCTATTGTCTCAGGAAGTTATTCCAAAACCTTCAATATAGGCAAATTCATAGATACCATACTCAAGAATGTATATACCTTCATCCCGCACATGGTGAAAGATTCATGGTGCTTTTTATCTCAGTATCCAGTGAAGGAGTTAGATACTAGTGAACCTCACATTATAGTCACTATTGATGTGATTGATCTCTTTTCGTGTATACCGAAAGATGAGGGGTTAACAGCTTTTACCAACAGTTTGACCAAACATACTGACCTAGAATGGGACGCCATAAGCTTGATAGTAGAACTTATGGCTATAGTATTAGATAATAATTTCATTCAGTTTGAAGGTGAAATTTTCAAACAGACTAGAGGCGTAGCAATGGGGGCAGCTTGTGCCCCCATCTACGCCAATCTAGTTATGTTAAATTGGGAAGACAATGTTGTATTCCCATCTAAATACTTTAAACATATTCGTTACTATTCTAGGTTTTTAGATGATATTCATATCATCTGGCAAGGTTCTGAATCAGTTTTAATAGAATTTATGGAGTTCATAAAAGGTAGTAGTACCTTTTTACAATTTACGTTTTTGTATGATTTTGTTGGACTACCATATCTTGATACCCTCATAACAAATTATAATGGCAAGATACAATCCAGAATTCATAGGAAACAGACATTTTCTAATAATTATCTGGATTATTCCAGTTATCATCCCCCCAAAGTGAAATACAATGTCTTCAAAGGACAGGTGATTCGAGCAGTTCGTATGGTTTCAGATGAAGATGAATTACATAAGGAATTGAATTTAATTCAGGGATTTTTTAGTGAGAGAGGTTACCCTTCGAGGATGATGGAAGAAGTGGTATCATATGTTATTAGTCAAAGAGGTAGTAAGTACAAATCACTACTCGGATCAGGAGATATACAGAATACACCGATACTAACACACAATGGTGTCAACCCAGGTTTTCAAAGGGCATGTATTATTCCGTACTGTGTAGGTAGTGACAACATAAAAGAGATTATAAATAAATGTTGGTATTTGATTAGTACTGATCAGACCTTAGTTAACATTTTAGGATCTAAACCCAGATTTATTTATAGAATGGGAAAAAATCTGAAGAGTTTGTTAACACATCAGTATAATACCAAATATTCAGGGTCTGTTCATCAAAATAGGACCACTAGCAATAAATGTGGTTTTTGCAGGTACTGTAAATTTATGTCCAGTGCAAAAAAGATACATCTTCAAAATGGACATAAAAGTACTATTGTCAGTAAATTAGGTAACTGCAATACCAAACAGGTTATTTATCTCGCTAAATGTGATATTTGTCCAGCCTTTTACGTAGGAAGAACCGAACGTCATTTGAGAAAACGCATATATGATCACCTATATAGCATTAAGACCAAAGATATACACAACGCCCTATATAGGCATATACAGGCATTGGGAACAGAACATACTTTTAAGTTTCTTATACTAGATGTCATTCATAATGACCCTAGAGGGGGAAATATTAAAAGCCTCATAGCTTTTAAAGAAACGTGGTGGCAATTATATCTTGACGCCACTAACCCACCTGGTCTTAATGAATGTATTTCGGTTAGAACATTATTATTATAATAATATGCTATGACAATATCACATTTCTAGTTTGATGCAACTTTGAGTTTCATCATATATATATAAAAAATCCTGATTCCTGTAGTTTTGTATATTTTAGTATTTGACACCTTTACACTCATTCCTTCCTAATTCCATTTTACAACTTTTATATATACAAATAAGTCTTTTATATATACAAATATGTTTTTTACTAAGTGTTTTTTACAAAGTGCTTTTTACAGTTTTTTATCAAAGAGTTATTTACAAATTGATTTTATTAGAAGTAACATTGTATAAATATGTGTTTTTAATAAGCATTCATATTTATGTATTGCACAATACACAAACCCATTGGTATATACAATCTTTATCTTGGACAGTTTTTAATATAATGGAACAGATTAGATAGTATTTGTATTGAATATGCATATATATTGTTATATATTGTTAATTATTTATTTATATATATATTTATTATAATATTATTAATTTATGAGGAAGTATGAAACATACATATATATAATACATTCCTTATTATATATATTTTTTGTATAATATTATTTATTTATATAACATTTCTCATTTCTATTTGTATGTATATATGTGTAAATTAATTGTTAATATATGCATAACATGGGTTTTCTTACTTTTAATATAATAATAATATTAACATATATTTTTATAACAATATTTATATCTTTATTTATTAATATATAAGTTATTTATAAAATTTATTAGAAGTAATGTATTCAGCACTTATCAAACTGGTCACCCAACAAATGCGATACGCATAAAAAGTATATGCCTTTCAAGTCAATATACACAGTTTTATATTACATTGATTCTTTTATATTATACTAACATATCTGTTTCGTACATCACTCAATATTTTGCACTATCCAGTTATAATTAGTTAGATTGTCAGGTTGTTAATGTTTATGATCAACAGATACTATGACATGACAACGCAACATTTCATGTGGTACACCTTTAAATATTTGAAAATTGTTTGGCGCCAAAACATTTATAAATTAAGTAGATTTTGCATTCTTCTGTTGTTCTGATGAAGACCATTTGTTTTGGTTGAAAGCGCTTAACCAGTATTTTTCATATTTTTCATGTTGTGCACAGTATCCGTTTGTATTTTCTTTCCTTGTGAGTGTTCCGCTCACTAGGATTTGAGTTTACGTTTATGCAGTCGTTTTATATTGTAGTGTCGTGAGTTTCAATAAATTCTATGTTTATCCAGCTACCGTGGATTACTGACTTGTCCAGCATTTCATTTGACTTTTGGGCAGCAAACGCTTATTGGTGAGACCGAAGGTGAACTATCAGACTGTAAAAGTAGCTGACTCCAAATGCAGCTCCAGACAACTGGCAAGTGGAGTACCTCAGGGTTCAGTCCTAGGACCGCTCTTGTTTGGCATTTACTTCTCTGAAGTACAGGCCAACACTAAGTGACTCTGGTTAACAAAGTTTGCAGATGACTGCAAACTGGGAGCCATTATTGAATCCCCAAATGATGTGGATATTCTACAAGAGGGCCTTACAGAAACAGATGCTTGATGCCAGAGCCATACGCTCAAGCTTAACGCCAAGAAATGTATAGTTATCCCCTTTGGGAAAAAACATGTACCCATGAATTACCAAATAGGTAGCAGTACACTAAACAACAAAAGTGTGATGAGAGACTTAGAGACACAGGTGGACAGTGGTCTCACCTTCAATAACCACATCACCACAACAGACAAAATAACAATTCCAAAAGTGCACCAACACGCTGTGAATAATCCAATGAAGCTTCATTGGATTATTCACAGCGTGTTGGTGCACTTTTGGAATTGTTATTTTGTCTACAGTGTGGTTCCATTATCCATAAGTGCTTTACTCGACAGGATTATTTATTCATTCTACATCACCACAACAGTCAGGAAATCCTTCTATGTGGCACACCTCATCACTAACGGCTTTTCATCCAGTAAAAAAGGAGGTCATTGTCCCACTGTACTCATCCCTCATTAGACCCATTATAGAGTACAACGCCCCATTTGGTATGTACCTCACAAGACATCTGCATCAGCTGGAAAGGCTGCAGAAATACCTCACTAAAAGAAGCACAAGCCTAAAGTAGATGCCCTATGCTGACAGTCTAAAAAAACTCCAGCTACACTCTGTGGAATATCATCTACTCAGAGGCAATCTGTGCTTAACATACAAGGCCATGTCAAACCCTGAGCTGTTGGACATGCTCCACTTAAAGAAATCCCAATCCCTCAGACCACACGCTCCAGGGATCTAAACCTCGTCATCACAATGAACAAAACATGCTGGAGGGACAGGTTCCTAACCCAGAGACTCCCCATACTCTGGAACAGACTGCCCATACATGTCAAGCAGAGTGCCTCCTTGGTCCTCTTCAAAAGAAACCTTGACGATTGGATGGGAGATAGGAAACTCACCCCGGGGATCACAACAGTCGTCCTGCTAGACAGGGGTCCAGGGAAGTAAATACTGTATGAAGAAATATCCAGGGAATTATTATGGCTAGGCTTGTATAGGCCCTAGGGCCGATAGCCTAGTACCAACCTATGAACCTATGACCTTGACTTTGGAGGAAGCAATCCTTTAATAATTAGATTTTCCACCTACCCTGCAGAGCTCAAGAGCCAAAGGCAGGACAAAAATCACAGTTTGCCTGTAGATGAGCAGAACTAAACAATATAAACAATGTGAATGGGGGTCTTCAGGAGGGCTAAACACTTTCTGAATCCTGATATGTCTGACATCAAAATACTATGAAAACACTATTAGAATAAAATGTATAATACAACAATCTAAACTACTTGTTAAGAAAAGGAACTATATTACTGGTTTTATTACTAGAAAACACACACACATACACAGAAACTACATTAGCCGAAGTTGCAATCTAATTCTAGAACTACCTGGAAATTTCACACTATAGATAGGACAAAAAAAATTTAAAAACTACAAGAATCTAACCTAAACCTGATCCTATCACTACCCTATATTAACACTGCAGAATTACTAAAAAGATGAGAAGGGCATGGAAAATAAGCAAAACTTTCACATATCATGACTGGATTATGAGAGTTCTCAGATAACATGTCTGGATAGAACAGGTGGCAAATGAGATCTGAGATAATTTAAGTCGGAGTAGGGGATGAGTCACAGCCTCAGATCCAAAGCTCTGGAAGAATGTGCAGTGGGCAGATCCAATTAGATCCAACAACGAAAACCTTGAATTGGATTAAAAAAGACATTGGATTCACAGTTGCCTGGGCCAGAAGAGAGTCACCACAATGATCTTAGGGGATTTCTTCCAAAATTTCTAAAATAACAGATATATTAGCGGAAAGGTGGAAAAGCATACAGGAACATTCATGTCCAAGGAAAGGAAAAAGCATCCATCTTCCAGGCCTTCTTGCATGGAGTCCTGGAAAAGAATCTTGCCAGATGACTATTCAAAGAGGAAGCAAAGAGGTTTACTTGATGAACTCCTCACAGCTGGATCAAATCATGTAAGACCCCCTGATCTAGTCTCCATTTGTGAAGGGTTGCCCTGGTCCTGCTCAGCTTGTATGCCACACAATTTTGCTCTGACAAAATGGAGGATGTCTATAGAGTGAGACTGTGCTATTAAGCTATATCCCAAGCTAACATGGCTAGCCTGCAGAGGGGGTACATACTGGTGTTCCCTTGCTTGTTGATGTACCACACGACTGTGGCATTGTCTGTTACCCTTTGAAGAAGTCCTGGAGACCACAAATGGTTCAGGGAGTTGAGTACCTTGATCAGGGAAAGAATCTCCTAGATATTTATGTGTTTGTATCTGTGCTTGGTGTTCCATACCTCCTGCACTTTTATCTCCCCTGAAACCACTCCCCAAGCAAATTATGAGGTGTCTGTGGTGACTGGCTGTTTTGCAGCAGGGATGGAGATGGGGAGACCTCAATTTAAGGATATCTGTTGTCTCCACCAAATTATTTCTCTTCTGACAAATCCCAGCACTGGGATTGAAAAGAATGGGTGTTGGTGCTGGGATCAGAGAGATTTCAGAAACCACTGAATCCTTCTTAAGTGGAGTCTTGCTAGGGGAATCATGAGAATCACAGATGCCATAACACCCAAAATCCCAAGGTATTCCCTCATAGTGACCGACGTCTGAGTAAAAAAACCTTAGAAACAGATGTAGACACAGATCTGTTTTTCCTTTTAAAGAAAAGTTCTTTGAACTAAGTTACCTAGTTGACAGTCCAGGAGCACAATCCTGTGCGAGTCAAGAAAGAATTTTGAATGTTATCTTGGAATCCCAGCTTGCGTAAGAAATCGCTCACCCAAGAGAGAGAGAGATTACTGACACTTTTAAAAAGACTTTGCAAAGATAAGCAATCCCTCTAAATATGGCAAAATGTGGCTACCTTGCAGCCACAGTTGCCTGGGGCAGAAGCGAGTCAACACAATGATCCTGGGGGATTTCTTCCAAGTGCAGGAGGTATGGAACACGAAGGACAGATATAAACACAAATATCTAGCAGATGGCATAATGGGCAAGGGTGAGTTTGGCATAATGGCTAAATTCTTTACCCCATAAACACAAGATACAGGGTTTGATTCTGACCTTGGGTTATTGGCTCGGCTTAAAATGGATCTTCAGGGCAGTTAGCCTAGTATTCACCTATGAATGAGTACAAAAGAGAGTGACAGTTTTTGGCCTCTTACTGTTTAGGATCTATTTCTCAGATGTCCAGGCCAAAGCAGAAGGCCTTTGGCTCACCAGGTTCACTGATGATTGCAAACTGGGAGCAATCACCGAGTCCCCAATGATGTCAACATATTACAAGAAGGGCTAACACAAACAAATGATTGGTTATAAAGACATGGTCTAAAACTAAATGCAAAAAATGCATTATTACCTTTGGCAAAATGGAATTCCCTACAAATTATATTACTGACAGCATCCCCCTGAGTTCCAACCCAGTGGTGCGAGACTTGGGAACACAGGTTGATATCAATCTGAACTTTGACCACCAAGTTTCCACAGTGGTAAAGAAAGCCTTCTAAGTAGTGCACCTCACAAGCAAGGGCATAGCATCCAGGCCAAGGAATGTTATAACTCCAGTGTACTCAACCCACATTAGACCACTAAAAGTATAATGCACCCTTTTGCATGTACCCTACCAGACACCAGCAGCAGCTGGAGAGACCTCTGAGGTTTCTCCCTAAGAAAATATAGGGACTCCAAACCATGACCTACATGGACAGGCTGAAAGCCCTGTCACTCTACTCTAGTATCTTACAGGCTGCTGTTAGGTGACTTGTGCCTGGCTTATAGGACAATCTCCACCCCTGCCCTAATGGAAATGCTGCACATCTACAAGTCAAATGGTTGGAACGAAGGGCTTTCCCCCGTCCAAATTGTTGGTGCACAGCCACCAACTGAGGTCCTGCTTGCATCTGTCTGTTAGTAAGATGGGATGAGACCGTGGAAGTCTTTGGAGAGACCATTGAACAAAGAGGAGCCATTGGAGAATTCTCATGTGTAATCTCGCTAGAGGGACCAACATGACTGTTGCTGCCATGGTCCCTAGGAGTTGGAGAATCCATCTTGCCTTTACTTGTCTGAGGGGCATCAGCATGTGTATCTGTTGTTGTAGTACTCTGATCCTTTCTTGAGGTAAAAATGCTCGCATTCGAATGATGTCCAATTCTGCTTCTATAAAGGTGACACGCTGTGAGGGCAATAATAAGAAGTTATGTACCTACCATAACGTTCCATGTTAGTTGTCTTCTCTCGCCTTCTTTCTTGCTTGATGGGTTCGGAGCCGATCCTCGGCTCCACTGCACTTGCTTTAGCTCGAGAACTCCTTTTACCAGCTCGAGGCAGCCCCATATCCCATGATGCAAGGCAGGAAGTACCCAGATCTCGTTTGTTGACAAAGGGCAATAACACCAAGCATAAAATACTTCCCAAAGGAAGAAGAAACTTACAGATGGAAAAAGGACCAGGTCTGAATGGTCTTTAGCATAATAGTTTCTTATACAAGGTCTGTCCAGGCCAGGGGAAGGAGGGAGGGTCGCGAAGAAAGAAGGCGAGAGAAGACAACTAACATGGAACGTTATGGTAGGTACATAACTTCTTAATGTTAAGTTGTCAATCTCGCCTTCATTCTTGCTTGATGGGACCGCGTCCCTAGCACCTCTATCCTGGGTGGCTCAATGGAACAGACTCTTGAGGACTGTAGAGCCAAAACTGGCTCTGTCCCTGGAGGCCAAGTCCAATTTGTAATGGGAAACAAAAGTGTGAGGAGTGGCCCAAGTGGCCGCTGCACAAATAGTGTCCAAAGGCAGTCTAGCTTGAAAGGCTGTAGAAGTAGCTAAACTCCTAGTTGAATGTGCTTTAGGTTTTGAGCACAGCTGTTTTCCCCTGATCGTATAGATTTCAGTGATGACCAAGAAAGCCATCTGGACAAAGTCACTTTAGAAACAGGAAGGCCTTTTTTATTATCCGCATAGGAAACAAAAAGTTGATCAGATTTTCTAAATTTTTTTGTTCTGTCCAAATAATAGCTAAGCTGACGGTGGACGGCAAGATAATGTAGCTTTTGTTCAGCTCTATCTGAATAGTTAGGAAAAATACAGGAGATCAATGGATTGATTCAGATTGTTTTTGAAGCGACCTTAGGTAAAAAGGATGGATTAGTTCTCAAAGATACTCTGTCTTTGTGAAAATCAAATAGGGGTCGAACCGAAAGAGCATGAAGTTCAGACACCCTCCTGGCAGACGTAATAGCCACTAGGAATAACGTTTTCCAAGAAAGATATTTTAGGGAACAAGAAACAGCTGGCTCGAAGGGAGGAACAATCAAGGAAGTAAGCACTAAATTTAGATCCCACTCAGGAGGAGGATTCATGATAGGAGGCTTTAGTAGGAAAATTCCTTTCAAAAGGCCCTGCAGAGCCTATGGGACATAATATTATGATCTGCTATCCCGACATGAAAATTAGAAATAGCAGCCAACTGAACTCTGACTGTGGAAGAAGAGGAGCCTGCATGAAAAATCTCTGCTAAGAAGTCCAGAACTGCCTGAACAGGGGCAGTAAAAGGATCAATATTTTGGGCCTTAGCCCAATAAGAGAAACGTTTCCATTTGCTTGTGTAAATCCTCCTGGTAGAGGATTTTAGTGAAGCTACTATGATATCTCTAACTGGGTTAGAGATCAAAGGAAGCCTGGCTAAGGAAGGAAGTGGAGCAACCATGCTGTGAGGTTGAGAGAAGGGATTGACCGGTGCAGCTGACCGGATTGGTGAATCAGTAGATCTGGCACTGGGTCCAGATGCCACAGCTGCACCAAAAGGTGATGATGGAGGAACGGGAACCAAACTTGTCGAGGCCAGTAAGGGGCAATGAGAATCAATTTGGCTCTCAAAACGGTAGCTTTCTGGATCACCTGAGGGATCAGAGGAAATGGAGGGAAGGCATAAAGAAGTCCCTGGGGCCAATCCTGGGTCAGAGCGTCTCTGGGGGGATGGCCTGATAGAGGGAAGAGGCTGAAGAAGTCTGGACATTTGCTGTTTTGGGGAGTAGCAAAAAGATCGCAACATGGACGACCCCATTCCAGAAAAATCTCTTCCGCTACGGATTGCTTGAGAGACCACTCGTGAGGCATGAGAATAGCTCTGCTCAATCTGTCCGCTATAATGTTGGTTTTCCCAGGGATATGCGTTGCTACCAGAAACCGATGAGAGGAGATCGCCCATTGCCAAAGTCTGAGCGCTTCTCGACACAAGGGGTAGGACTTGGTTCCGCCCTGTTTGTTGATATACCAAACTACAGACATGTTGTCTGTGTGGACTGCAATTGTCCCTACGGAAAGAAAGTCGTTGAGGGCTTGCAACGTTAAAAGCACTGCTCTCATCTCCAGGACATTTATGTGCAGATGGTACTCGAACGGTTGCCACGTCCCATGAACCATCCTGCCCTGATAATGACCCCCCCCACCCGATCAGGGAGGCATCCGTGGTGACAGTGGCTAACGGGTACGGAGGTACAAAGCACCTGCCTTGGTGAACCTGAGACGATGTGATCCACCAAGCAAGATGTTCTTTGCATGTTTGTGTCACCAGAATCTGGTGACGCATTGGGAGTTGCTGGTATGACCACTGCGTGAACAGCATCCACTGAAGGAGGCGCATGTAGAATCGAGCCAGGGGAAGAAGAGTAATGGCCGCAGCCATGAGACCTAATACCTTTAGAACCATTCTGGCCTGTACTTTCTTGCTGGCCAGAATGATCCTGACATGAGACTGAATGTCTGAAACTCTTTGTTCTGTAAGGGTAGCTGACATCCGAACAGTGTTTAAGTTTGCGCCTATGAAGGTAATAGTCTGGCAGGGCGATAAGGATGACTTTTCGAAGTTGACTGAGATGCCCAAATGAGAACAAAGGTCTATTGTGTAATCCCTGGCTTGTATAAGCTGATGCCTGGTGGTGGCTGACAGGAGCCAGTCGTCGAGATACGGAAACACCTGGAATCCTTGACGTCTCAGGTGAGCCGTGACCACTGCCATGCATTTGGTGAACACTCTGGGGGCTGTAGTGAGACCAAAGGGCAGGGCTCTGAACTGGAAATGACTGGACCCCAGCCGAAAGCGGAGAAACCTCCTGGAGCGTCTGTGAATTTTGATGTGATAGTACGCATCCTGAAGATCTATTGAGCACATCCAGTTGTCCTTCTGTAAGAAGGGCAGGATTGACTGAAGAGTGACCATTCGGAATCTTGTCTTCTTGACAGACTTGTTGAGTCTGCTGAGATCCAATATTGGTCTCCATTCTCCCGTCTTTTTGGGGACCAAAAAGAACCTTGAGTAGATTCCGGGCTCTGAATGGTCTATTGTAACTGGCTGAATGGCTCTTTTTTGCAGTAGTTTTGCGATTTCTAACTCTGCAATGTCCCTTAGATCGGGTGGTACATCTGGAAGGGAACTTGAGGGGAAGGGACTTTCCTCGAAAGGAATTATGTAACCCTTGGATATGATCGACTGTACCCATCTGTCTTGAGTGAGGGAATGCCAGGCTTCTGGGTACAGTGATAATCTTCCCCCGACTGCCTCCAAGGAGGGACAGCCGGGCAACACCTCAGGGATGCTGAAAGGGCTTATCAGAGAGAGGCTCCCTGTTTCCCTGGTTCTTGGACCCCTCTGCCTCTAGAGCGGCCTGTTGTTGTTACCCCCTCTGCCTCTAGGGGTAAACTGACCACGTGAATCCGGCGTGACTCCTTGGGATTTACGGAACCACATTTTCCCACCTTTCTGTCCTTTGGGATAAGGCCTAGAAGGGGTGGAAAAACGGACTCCAACAGCAGAAAGAGTCTTGCCGTCCTGCTCACACCTGGTCAAGGTCTCCTTCACCTGAGGACCAAACAAAGCTGACCCATCAAAGGGAGAATTTGTGAAGGACGCCTTAAAGGGGTCCGCAAAATCACATAGCCGCATCCAGGCTTGGCGTCTAAGAGCCACACCTGTGCCTGCGGCTCTACTCGCTCCATCCGCAGCATAAGATATTAGCCGCATGGAGGAGTTAGCAATGGAATTGAGGGTTCCTAGCTGCGAAGCAATCTTTTCTTGAGCCCCTGCAGCTGTAGGATCCTGAACTACTTCTCCCAGCTCCTTCAGGATATCTCTCTGGAGTCTGGTGAAGTGACAAAGATAATTCAGCGAACGCATAGCAAAGGTCGCTGAGGAAAACATCCGCTTGCGCATCTATCCATGGTCCTGGAGTCCTTATTAGGAGGATGGACGGGCACGGAAGGATCTGCAAGTTCCTTTTTGGTGGCCGCAGCCACCACCATGGCATCAGCGCGGACACCCTTGGTTAGGAATTGTTTGTCACTAGGGGCAGTGATAAATTTAGAAGGCCTCCTAGGGACTGGCTCTACAGAGTCAGGAGCTGTCCACGCCTTCCATGCAATAACCTGCATAAGGGGGTCGAAAGGCGGAGACACCCAGGAGGTGGAGGGCCGAGATCCAAACGCCTCTAGGTATACTGACTCATCCTCAGAGGGATTGTTGGTGGGCCAGTTTCCCCTCTGTTTGAGAAGTTCTAGGATGTCTGAAAAGGAGACATCCTCAGAGGGGGATCTAGGGGATCCCTCTGACTCATCAAAGTCAGTATCCGAAGTGACAGACTCGGGGAGTCTACATGCTTCCTCTTACAAGTCCTCTTCCTAGGAGGATCTCCCGAAACATCAGGAGAATCCTCGGAAGAGGGGGAAATTCCCAATGGGGAAACCTGAGGCGGAGGATCTCTGGGTTCTGTAGCAAGAGAAGTGGCAGAGATGTCAACAGGTACCATAGAGGGAGGAGCTACAGGAACAGACTGCTGACTGATACCAGTGGCCAGTACACTCTTCATCACCTCGAATGCTCCCTCCCAGGCAGGTCCGAGAGAACCCGCTCCGAAGAGCTAGGAACTCCAGGAACCACCGAAAGGGAAGTCTCCGAGGCAGATGTCGGAGCCGAGCTCACCAAGGCCGAGGCTCCAAGGGAAGAGCGGGCTCGGACAAGGGTCCGATGCCACTCACCCCCTCGGAGGAGACCATGGAAGCCCGACCACCGAATCCCTCTAAGGAAGAGGAGATAAGAGTAGGGGCTGAAGGAACAGAAGGGGTATCCGTCCTCCAGCCGTAGCAGTAACCATGCCCGAAGACTCCAACTCCAAGCTCTGGGGTAGAGTTGAAGGAGGAACTGTAACGGGGTGTGGACCAACAGTCGTCTGCTGAGACGGACTGTGTAACATTTGGGCCAGTACCTGTGACTTGAGTAATCTACTGACCACTCTCTCTAGGTCATGATCTGACAACCTGGATGACCTTGAAGATCGGCTCCGATGGCTCCGTTCCGATAGAAGAGGCGGCCGAGCCGAAAGTATCGGCTCCAAGGAAGGAGACCTCGACCTCTTCCTGGAATGGGCCATCGGAGCCGATACTACTGATCCTGTCGGCACCGACTTCTCGGAGCCGACAGAACGTCTCGATGTATCGGCTCCAGCCGGAGCCGATACAGCCACCAAAGTAACGGTGTCGGAGCCGATCGGAGCCGACACCGATGCCTGAGCCACATGGGTGTCGGAGCCGATCGGAGCCGACATCGAAGTGGTCAAAACAGATTCGGCACCGATAGCCATCGGCGCCGAAAGCTTTGTGGATCCAGAATCGGCCCCAGCCGGAGCCGATCTCGACTCAATACGAGTCGGAGCCGAGGCCACAGGCTTAGAAACAGAAGCCTGGGCCTTGGCAGTTTTAGTTGATTTTTGTGGAGCCGACTTAGCCGGAGAGCCCTCCGGCTTAAGAAGACCCCTGAGAATCAACTTGTTATGCCTCTCCTGCAGGACTCTCTGGCTGAAGGAGTGACAAATAGCACAGGAGTCCTGCAGGTGAAGAGGGCCCAAACAGTACAGGCAAGAAGTGTGACCGTCTGTCAGAGACATCTTCTGACAGCACGAGTCACACTTCTTAAAACCTGAAACCCTCTCCTTAGACATGGTGCCTAAACACAACACACACAGACACACCAGTCAAAATTAAATTAAACAAAATACCAAGAGGTATTTTATAAAAACACCAACACACACACCCTAACAGGGGGGGGGATGGGATAGGGAAAATTGACTAACAAAAAATTAAAAGAGACAGGGATTTCTGTCAGAAAAGGGGTAGAATTAAATTAAACTATCACAAAATTAGTTTTAAACTAAAAGGGGCTTGAAATATCACAAATGTGAACTACTTACCAGGAGCTGGTAAAGAGAAGACCTCCCAAGCGAAGCGGCAAACGAGATCTGGGTACTTCCTGCCTTGCATCATGGGATATGGGGCTGCCTCGAGCTGGTAAAAGGAGTTCTCGAGCTAAAGCAGTGCAGTGGAGCCGAGGATCGGCTCCGAACCCATCAAGCAAGAATGAAGGCGAGATTGACAACTTAACATCGTAGATTTTTCCCAATTTATTGTTATACCCAACTGGTGACATAGATTGATGGTAGCATCCCTGGTTTGAACTAGTTGATGCCTGGTGGGAGCGGTGAGGAGACAGTCGTCCAGATACGGAAACACCTGGAATCCCTGACGTCTCAAGTGAGCCGTCACCACTGCCATGCATTTGGTGAACACCCTGGGGGCTGTGGTGAGACCAAAGGGCAGGGCTCGAAACTGGAAGTGACTGGCTCCCAGCCAGAAGTGTAGGTGACTCCTGGATGCTCTGTCCATTTTCACATGGTAGTAAGCATCCTTGAAGGTCGATGGAGCACATCCATACCTCCTCTCCCAACAACGGGAGAATCGATTGTAGTGTGACCATACGGAACTTGGACTTGTGTATGTAGCTGTTGAGTTGGCTGAGATCTAGTATGGGTCTCAGGTCCCCTGTTCTTTTCGGCACCAAAAAGAATCTTGAGTAAGTCCCTAATCCAATTTGGTCTCAGGGGACACGCTGGATGGCTCCTTTTTCTAGCAGCTGCGAGACCTCTGAGGCTGCTTGATCCCTTTGACAGGGTGGTATATCTGGGATTTTTCTGATTGGCGGGGGTACCAATGAGAATGGAATGAGGTAACCTCCGGAAATTATCCGTAATACCCATCGGTCCTGGGTAATACTTTCCCAGGCTTCCAGATATAAGGAAATTAGACCCCCAACTGGCTCCGGATAAGCACAGTCGGGCACACCCTCAGGAACGAGAGTATGGAGAACCACGGAAGGAGTCGTGGTCTCCCAAATTGCGGGGGCCCCCTCTGCCTCTTGGGCGACGTCTCCCTGAATAACCCCCCCCCTGCCTCTGGAGGGGGGTTCACCTTGTGCGGCAGGAAAAAACCTCTGTGATTTCTTGAACCACATCTCCCCCCCCCTGCTGGGCCTTGGGGTAAGGCCTAGAAGGAAGGGAAAAACAGACCCCTACGGCAGACAGGGTCTTTCCCTCTTGCTCGCACCTGGTGAGGGTGTCTTTCACTTTGGTCCCAAACAAGGAGAAACCATCAAAGGGGGCATCAGTGAAGGAAGACTTGAAGGCCTCTGCAAAGTGACACAGGCGCAACCAGGCTTGCCTTCTAAGGGCGACCCCTGAGCTTGCTGCCCTACTCGCTCCCTCGGCTGCATACGAAATGAGCCGCATGGATGAGTGGACAATGGAGTTGAGGGTAGAAACCTGGGTGTTAACCATCTGGGCCTCAGCTTCAGGAACGTTACCCGCAAGAGTATCTCCTAACTCTTTGAGGAGATCTCTCTGGAGCAGAGTGAAGTGAGACAGGTAATTCAGCGACCGTAATGTAAAGGTCGCTGACGAGAGGGTACGCTTCCCGTACAGGTCCATGGTCCTAGACTCCTTGTTAGGAGGATGGACGGATGAAGAAGACTCTGCTACTTCCTTCTGGGTGGCTGCCGCCACCATCATGGCATCTACAGGGACTCCTTTTCACAGAAACTCTTTGCCCTGGGGGGCGGAAAGAAACTTGTTGGGATGCTTGGGCAAGGACTCCACAGAATCAGGGTTCTCCCACACTCTTCGACAAATCAGGTCAAGGAATTTGTCGAAGGGTGGAGACACCCAGGAGGCGGAGGGTTGAGCACCAAAAGCCTTAAGGAATACTGACTCCTCCTCGGAAGGGGCATTGGAAGGCCAGTCACCTCTTTGTTTCAGTATCTCCAGGATATCGGAGAAGGAAACATCATCAGAGGATGACTTGGTTGGACCCCTCCGATTCCTCAAGGTCAGTATCGGAGGTGAGGGACTCATCTTGGGAGTCTATGTGCTTCCTCTTGCACGTTTTCTTTCTGGGGGGCTCCTCAGGCACAAACTCTGAGGGACCCTCAGAAATTTGGGGACCACTCGTGGGGGTATCCCTAGGCCCTGGTGCTCTGCTGTCCATGGATGGGTGGTGAACAGAAGCTCTCACCGGAGTGGCGGGGACAGAGTGACCGACCCGCCTGATGTAGCTGATGATCTGGCCAGCGCGGTCCGCATAGCCTCGAAGGCCACCACCCCCGAGTCCGAGGAGCGACCAGTGTCCGAGGCCATGACGGGTGTCGGAGTTCCCGGAGCCGAAGCACCGAGAGGGAGACTCGGAACCGAAATAAGTCCCGAGATGTCCCCCTCGGGCCCGAAAGAAGAATCCCGAGTCCCGAACCCCGAGGACGGTGCCGACGGGGTCAGATCTGATGCCGGTACCGATGGAGCCAAATAGGGCATCAGAACCGGCCTAGAAACATCACGCGGCGCGAAGCACTCCGGCTCCGAATACAGAGATGCGCTCGGAGGAATGATCGAAGACGGTGTCGGGGCGGGCTCCAGAGCCGACTGGGTCGGAGCCAAAAACAATTTTGCCAAAACCGGTGACTGGAGGAGACTCTGAACCACCCTTTCCACATCCGAAAGGGTCCTGGAGGATTTGGAGGACAGGGATGGCGAATGCGATCTCCTCTCAGGAGAAGTAGGTTTGAGACTGGGCGATCGGCTCCTAGGAGGTTCCAATACAATTGGAGCTGACGCTGGTTCCATTGATACCGATCCTTCCTGCGGCCCCAAGGATAGTGGAGCCGAGGAGGTCGATGCAGTTTTAGACATTTTCTCCGGTGGCTCAAATGAAGCTGACGGAGCCGGAGATCTCTTTTTTGACTTGCCAGATTTAGACTTGCCACTGGAAGCAGAATCCATAGCCTTTTCAAAAGAGGGTTTTAATAGTCCCTTTAAGATTAGCTTATTCTTTCTCTCTTGGAGAACTGTAGGGCTGAACGCATGACAAAAGCTGCAGGATTCCTGCAGATGGATGGCTCCTAAGCAGTAGACACAAATGGAATGTCCATCAGTTATGGAAATTTTGTACCCACATTTTGAGCACTTTTTAAAACCCGAAGGTTTATGCTCCTTCGTATCCTTAGACATCTTAATTACTGCGCCCACAACACAAAACCAAGTCAGTACAAAAAACAGGCATTCACTCTATAAAGGCGGGAATGACACTAAGGTAACCAACACCAAAACAGTGATCAAACACACACAAAAACTCTAGCACAATCTTTGAACAAGGGATTGAAACACAAGGCGAGGGTAGCCGAAACCTCTAATTTAAAAGGTTGGAGCAAACACAGAAGGCAACAGAGGAAAACTAGGCCCTCTAACTGAAATGGGCCTAGCCCGAGGAACAGTAAGAGGGATACCACACAAAAATCTCACAATACCTAACGCACCAGACAAAGTTAGACAGACTTAGATAAATAGCTATGAAAATAGCTTTTGATAGGAATCAAACTTTTCTTAAATCAAGAAAAAGAAGGTACTTAGCCACAGCCAAGCGAGACCTCGTCCTAGCTACATGAGCGGCAAATGAGATCTGGGGATATGGAGCAGTGCACCATGGGATACCTGCTTAGCCCAGCCAATGAGAAATTTCAAGCTAGTAAAATCGGTCGAGTCGGAGCCGATATTCGGCTCCGAACCCACGGGTAAGAATGTAGGCGTGATAGGACTACATAACATCTAATAATTTGATCCAGACACACAAAACCTTAAGAAACACCTGAAGTTTGGATGAATACAGATGTGATGATAACAATCTTTTAAGCCTACTGTCACTGGGAAACATGAAAGAGGAAGAAGTGGTAACATGTTGTGAAGTGACATCATTCTGAATTTGGACTCTATCACAAACAGGTTTAGGACAGAAAGATAAAGAACTGGTCTCAAAGCATATTCTTTCATTCTTTGGCACTAGGAACATCCTTGAATAAAAAACCCTTCCCCACCTCGGAAGGAGGAACTGGTTCTATCATTCCTTGGAGCAGCATGTGATGGAAAACCTGTGGAAACAAGAGTCTGATCTGAAGGATGAGGAATGACCCTATGGAAAAGAAGAATTTCCCCCCAATACCATATGTAACACTGAGTGCTTTTGAGAACCTACTTGTCTGAAACTATCTGTTGCTGAACAGAAAGAGAGAAATTCAGACTTTCTGGAAGAGAAAAAGGACCAGGGTGGGAAGGAGTCGCAAGGTCTCTTGAACGGTCAACTCAGACATGTTGAACTATTCTTGGTTTTGGGAGGTTTGAGGCTTCTTTTTGGAACTCACTTGCCATTTATTCTTAAAAAAAGAAGTTATGTACTTACCATAACATTCCATCTGTGTTATCCATTTTCATTCTTCCTCAACTGATGGGTTTGGATCCGATCCCTCAGATCTGACTTGGCCATTGCTAAAGCATGTGGCAACTGAAAATTCTAGAGCTTCTCCCCCACCCACAATGCACCAACCCCAATTACCTCAGATCTTATTTGTTGCCTTAGTAGAAAGTAAAAGATGGTAATCATCATGAGAAGCTACAGCTGGAGTTTATGTAAATAATAAGGGCATAGAGGTCCTCTAAATACTCATTTTTCCAGAAGCTTTAAGGATAGGGTTTGCTGAGAGGGAAGATGAGGAAGAATGAAAATGGAAAACACAGATGGAATGTTATGGGAAGTACTGTGACAACCCCACTTAAACCCAGGGCAGTAAACAAGGAGCTTCAATCCTCATCACTGTCTCCAGTAAGGACACGTCACTGAAAGCAAGGATAAAAATACACAATTCTTCCTAAGAGTGCACCAGGAACAGGCTCCAATCCTAGGACTGGACTATAGGGGTTCATAGGTGTGTACTAGGCTAATGGCCCTGGGGCCTTTACAAGCCTAGCCATAGAATTACCCTGGCATACAGCCACCCAACCTTAGTTCCCAGTGCCTCTGTTGAGTAGAGCCACTGGAGTTCTCCCGGGGTGAATTTTATGTTTCCCATCCACTCATCGAGGTTTCCCTTGAAGAGGGTCAGCGAGGTGCTCCACTTGATATGTATGGGAAGTCTCTTCCATAGTATGGGCAGTCTATGGGTTATGAACCTTCCCCTCCAGCATGTTATGTTCATTGTGATAATGAGGCTGAGGTCTCTGTAGCGTGTGGTGTGGAGGGATTGAAATTTCTTTAGCTGTTGCATTTCTAACAGAGCTAGGTCAGACATGGCTTTGTAAGTCAAGCAGAGATTGCCTCTAAGTAGGCAATATGAAACAAAGAATAGTTGGCGTTTTTTGACTCTGTCCATATAGGACAAGTGCTTAAGGCCTAGGATCTTCTTTGTGAGGTACTTTTGCAGCCTCTCCAGTTGCTGCAGGTGTCTAGCGAGGTACATGCCAAATGGGGCATTGTACTTGATGACTGGCCTAATGAGGCAAGAGTAAAGGGAGACAATGACCTCTTTCTTCCTGGATGCAAAACCCTTAGTAATGAGAAGTGCCACATAGAAGAACTTTCTGACCACAGTGGCAATGTGGTGATCAAAAGAGAAGTTGTTGTCAACCTGTGTTCCCAGATCTCTTATAACGCCTTCTGTGTTCAGTGAACTACCATCAATGTGGTAATTTATGGGAACCAGGTTTTTCCCAAACGGGATGACAACGCATTTTTTGGCATTGAGCTTAAGGCCATGGTTCTGACACCAGTCGTTGGTCTAAGTGAGGCCATTCTGTAGGATGTCAACCTCACTTGGGGAGTTGAAAGTAACAAAAGATGAAATGAAGTGCATCCACAGGAACAATACACATCAGCTCTTTAAATACTCTGATATTAAACAAACTTGTAGTCTCCCAAAGAATACTACTAAACACGATGCAAGTGAACTCAGTATACTTTTAATCATAAAACTCGGTAAGTGCTTTCACCATATAGGCTTCATCAGACCGTGTAGTTGCAAATGGATACAAAAGCTTAAATACCTTAACACATAATTGCTCATACTTAATTGATAATAAGATGACATCATTTCCTTTACACTCATAAAATCGTGTGTTGCTCTTCAAACTCATACTGCGATAAGTAATAACGTAAGCATACATTCAAACTGTTGTATGAAGCCAAAATAAAATAAAATGGGAAGAAAAAAAGAAGAAAAAATATAGAAAAAAATATAAGAAAAAAATATAGGAAAATTAAAGGATTCTAATACGTGTGAAAACATCCTAACCAAGTCATACATCTTAAATAAAAATAACAAATAATAAAAATGCACCATACAAAAACAGTACAGATTCAAAGCTATGAACCCTACAAATAAAACATAAAATCACGGTACATATAATAAAATACATTAATATGACAAGATAGTTCATTCAATAAAAATATACACTTTGTTCATCTGATCACTTTTAATCTCCTGTTATGTAATATAAGTTTTAAGGGCACCCTATCATTAAGTCCTGTTTTTTTATCTGCTCTACACCTAATGATCCATCTCACTTCACAACCTTCGGTGTAATTCTTAATATCTCCATCCCTTATACTAGGCGTGATGACCTGTAATACCGAGAACTTAAACAGATGTGTAGGTCCTGTTTTTGATGCGTGTCTCGCCAGTGCATTATGTTCGGAGTCAATGCATGTATGATAGATGTGCTCCCCGATTCTTTCCCTGAGCTTCCTGTTGGTCTTACCTATGTAAAATGCACTGCAAGATACACATCTGGCAAGATAAATCACATGCTCTGTTTGGCAATCAGCTGTCGCATGAAGAGTGCATATATAATTAGAATGGATGAATGGATGCAAACAGTGTGAGTCTATAGACACTTGGAGTACATTCATTCATCCAGTTTCTAATTATATATACACTCTTCATGCGACAGGTGATTGCCAAACAGAGCATGTGATTTATCTTGCCAGATGTGTATCTTGCAGTGCATTTTATATAGGTAAGACCAACAGGAAGCTCAGGGAAAGAATCAGGGAGCACATCTATCATACACGCATTGGCTCCGAACATAATATATTTTTACTGAATGAACTATCTTGTCATATTAATGTATTTTATTATATGAACCGTGATTTTATGTTTTATTTGTAGAGTTCATAGCTTTGAATCTGTACTGTTTTTGTATGGTGCATTTTTATTATTTGTTACTTTTATTTAAGATGTATGACTTGGTTAGGATGTTTTCACACGTATTAAAATCCTTTCATTCTTATATTTTTTTTCTATATTTTTTCTTCTTTTTTTCTTCCCATTTTATTTTATTTTGGCTTCATACAACAGTTTGAATGTATGCTTACATTATTACTTATCACAGTATGAGTTTGAAGAGCAACACATGATTTTATGAGTGTAAAGGAAATGATGTCATCTTATTATCAATTAAGTATGAGCAATTATGTGTTAAGGTATTTAAGCTTTTGTATCTATTTGCAACTACACGGTCTGATGAAGCCTATATGGTGAAAGCACTTACCGAGTTTTATGATAAAAAGTATACCGAGTTCACTTGCATCGTGTTTAGTAGTATTCTTTGGGAGACTACAAGTTTGTTTAATATCGGAGTATTTAAAGAGCTGCTGTGTGTTGTTCCTGTGGATGCACTTCATTTCATCTTTTGTTACTTTCATTTTCCATACCACGGGAACATTTGCTCTGTGGGGGTGCTTTTTATATTTTTGTTTCACTTGGGAAGTTAACAATAGCTCCCAACTTGCAATCGTCTGCGAACTTTGTCAGAGTCCCTTTGTGTTGGCCTGGACTTCAGATACCAAACAGGAGAGGACCCAGGACAGAACCCTGTGGAACTCCACTCGTGACTAGTACGCAGTCTGACTTGGAGTCAGCTACTTTCACACTGTGGGTTCTGTGAGCCAGTTTGCAACCCACCTAGTGATATAGAGATTGATGCCAAGCTTTGTGAGTTTTTCTATTGTTCCTGTGTGGGGAACGGTATCAAAAGCATTGACCAAATCAAGGTAGGCTGTATGAACCACCTTGCCTTCATCCACAGCTCTGGTGACTGACTCAAAGAAGTGCTTCACTCCAGGTCCCCAAATGAGTCTTCATACAAACCACTGCAGAGCACAGTGTACCAGTTCTACGGATTTGACATTCGCTTTTAAATATTTGATATTCACACATACAAACACTCTTGGGAAAGACTGGCACAGATTTACCTGGTATATCTTCCCAAATTACAAGGTAACAGCTGCTACCAGTCAAATACCATAATATCCTTCAATAGGGGTGTTCACTTATATTGGATAAAATAAATATTGATATGAATGGTAGCATGTAATCCAAGCAGTAAGGCTTTTCAGAGTGGCCCTGGTGTTACCACAATAAGCATAAACACTCTCAAGTTACTAAAAGTTCTCTCTAAATAACCAGTCACAATAAAAGGTAGTAAAATATTTAATAATAAATAAAATGATTTAAAACATCTACACACTGAATAACTGATTACAATAAACCACAGAGTTTCACACACAGGAATTATGAAAACAACAGTGTAGGACAAGTTTCACACCGACTCTAACTGTAGTTCCCTAACTATCTAAAGATTAACTGTCTAATCAACTCAGCAAGGCAAGATAAGAATTTATGCCCACTCTTCATAGGTTCACAGGTTGGTACTAGGCTATCGGCCCTAGGGCCTACACAAGTCTAGCCATAATAATTCCCTGGATATTTCTTCCTATAATATTTACCTTCCTGGACCCCTGTCTAGCAGGGCGGTTAACGTGATCCCATCTCACATCCAGTCGTCAAGGTTACTTCTGAAGAGCGCCAAGAAGGCGCTCTGCTTGACATGCATGGGCAGTCTATTCCAGAGTATGGGGAGTGTCTGAGTCAGGAACCTATCCATCCAGCATTTTTTGTTCATTGTGATGACAAGGTTAAGATCCCTGGAGCATGTGGCTCTGAGGGATTGGCTTCAGGATGTTATCTCGTTCTCAGAGACTGGAATAATAACTCCTGCTACTATTGCTTAACAGCTCTGGAAAAACTGAGTGATAACTGCTGATCTGGAAAGCAACAACGGACAACTGAACTACAACTACTACTATTACTTTAACGGACTCAAAGCCTGCTTCTATAGCAGTTTTATTTAAAGTCACAGAAAGCTGTTACGAGAATTCTATTCTCTCTCATATCAGACTTTAAAAAGTAAACAAAACAGCTGTTATGGAGATTCTATTCGTTTCAGCTCTACCACACGATGACATCACATCTAGGTCAGCTGACTCGCATCACCCACACTCAGAATTCCTTTTAAAAAACGTATACATTTGGTCAGCCAGAAGATCACTGCTTGATTCAAACATCTTAGATAAATCAAAGTAATAATCAAAAAACAAACTTATTTACAAAATTATAGCTAGTCATGCTGGCATATATAACACAGGATAATTTACATTTACAAGTATTTACAAAACTTCAGCCAGTCATGCTAGCACAGATAACAATATCTAATACCGCACATTTCTCCCTGTTTGGAGACTCGAGCTAGATTTTCAAGTGACCCTAGAAAATCGTTGCTTGAGAAAAAATGGGGTTGACTGAAAATGTATCAACCCACACCTTGTCTTGAGAATCCCTCTGCACTGGTTTTTGTAATGCCTGCTTGCAACCTGCGGTTCACACTACTTTATCTGGCTCGTTTTTCCTTGCTAGGTCAATAACGGTTGCAGCTATTGTACTTTAGCTGGGCACAAATTTCCTATAGTATACTGCTTCCCCTAGGAAAGCGCTCACCTGCTTTTTGGTAACATTGACAAGCCAAGCCTGAATAGCTTCCACTTTGGCAAGTTCTGGCCTAATCTTACCACTCCTTATTCTATGTCCTAGGTAGATGACCTCTGCCATACCCACCTGACATTTACTAGGCTTTATGGTCAACTCTGCTCTTTTTAATCTACCTAAGACCTCCTTGGCATGTTGAAGATGCTCCTGCCAAGAATGACTGTAAATGGCAATATTGACCAAATAAGCGAGAGCATAATCTCTTGCTCCTACTACGATATGATCTACTAACCTGTGGAAAGTTGCTGGGGCATTCTTCATCCCACAGGGCATCCTTGTAAACTCATATAATCCAAAAGGTGTTACAAAAGATGACCACTCTCTAGCAATGGGAGTCAAGGGCACCTGCAGGTTCCCTTGGTCAGATCAATAGTGGTCAGATACTTAGCCCCACCTAGCTGTTCTAAAGCTTCATCCATTCTAGGCATGGGGTACACATCCGACTCTGTATAACTGTTTAACTTTCTGTAGTCTACGCAGAATCTTACACTACTACCTGTTTTTGGTATCAATACTACTGGGGAAGCCCAAAGACTCCTGGACTCCGGGATTACCCCATGCTCCAACATCTCCTGTATCTCCTCCTTCAATGTCTGCTTGTCTCGCTCAGGCACCCTATAAGGAGATTGCTTGGTAAGCCTTTGGGGTCCTGTATCCACATAGTGCTGCACTGAGTCCACCCAGGTTTCCCAGTGAACCTACCCCAACATTCCTGTAACACTGCTCATATTTCTTTAAAATGAATAGGGGATAGCCGCTGAGATATTGCTACCTCTCCCACAGAAGTGTCAATCTGAGCCTCGCTGAGAAGGTCAGTCACCAGATCCCCCTCAGACTTCTCCTGCCATCCACTGTGAATACTCAGCACTAGGGCCACCCTATCATGATAAGGTTTCATCATGTTAACATGGTACAACTTATGCCCTTGCCTCCAGCCTACTAAGTTTACCATGTAGTTAAACATCACCAACTTTCTTTACCAGTTCAAAGGATCCCTCTCAAGCTGCCTGTAGCTTATTCTGTCTGACAGGAATGAGCACCATAATCTGTTGCCTCACAGTATTCTCTCAGGCTAGAGCATTCCTATCATACCAAACTTTTATCTGGTGTTGGGCAACTACTAAGTTCCCCTGGGGCAAGCCCATAAGCTCCCTAAGCCATGTCCTGAAGTTTAGGACATATGTCACAACAGACTCCTTGTGGGATTCATGCTCACCCTCCACTCATCACGAATCAGATCTAAAGGCCCTCTCACCCTATGCCCATACAGCAACTCAAAGGGTGAAAAGCCTGTAGATTCTTGAGATATCTCTCTGTAGGCAAATAATAAATGGGGCAAATATTTGTGCCATTCTCTTTTAAACTGGTCTGCCAATGCCCGTAGCATAGTTTTTAATGTAGAGTTTAACCTCTCCATTAGATCATTAGTCTGGGGATGGTAAGAGTGGTTTTTAGATGCTTCACCACACACTTCCATAGACAAGCCAGCAGGTCTGACAAAGGTGGCACCTCATTCAGTCAGTATCTCCCTTGGAAAACATACCCTGCTGAAAATTGCTAATAAGGCATTTCCCACTTTCTCTGCCTCAACAGAGGACAGAGCCACAGTCTCAGGGTATCTGGTAGAATAATCCACCAGCACCAGGATATACTTCTTTCCTGTAGAACTTGGAGTACTCAAAAACCCTATAATATTTATGGTTACCCTCTGAAATGGCTCTTCAACCACAGACAAAGCCATCAACAGAGCCTTGACCTTATCTCCCGCTTTGCCTACCTTTTGGCACTGCTCACAGGTCCTGCAGTACCCCTTACATCCTTTGTAATCCCAGGCCAATAAAAGTTTTGCATGATACATCTCTTAGTGAGCTTTATGCCCATATGGCCTGCAAAAGGAATGTCATGGGCTATGACTATAAGCGCCAAACAGTAGGCTCTTGGCACTACCACTTGCTGTACCACCTCATCCTCTAGCCCTCCCTCAGGGGTCCATTCTCTGTACAGTAACCCTTTGTTCCAATATACAAACTCCCCTCTTTCTCAAGCATCAGCTGTCTCCTTAGATACCCCTCTCAAACCCCTTAATGTAGGGTCAATAAGCTGAGCCTGTCTCAACTCTACTTTTGTTAACCTGCCCAGTGTTCGCCTTCCACAGGAAACCCAGTATCATCTGTAAGCGGTGCCTCACTGCCAGCCTGGATATCACCACTCACCTCTGTCCTTGCATCCTTGCAGTCATTATGTCCATGGGAACACCAGTAACTACCAGCAGCTATGGCTCACCTTCAGGATCACTGCTATAGGGTAGCTCCCTTCCTGAAGTAACCACATCACCACCCCAGCTTCAGGCATAGGATCTGTCTGGGCTCCCCCAGGCTACCAGACCTATGTGCCCATCTCCAAGCTTTACTGCGTATCACTGCATACACACAAGGTACTACACTATCAAAATCATTCCCTATTAAGACATCTGCAAGGATATCCTCAAAAACACCTACCTGCTTGTTCCCTTTTTCCACCCTCCCAGTCAAGATGAACCCTGGCCAAAGGTGTTTGAAATGGGGTCCCATTCAAAGCTCTGACTGGTGTGGACTGCCCAAGCAAGTACTGCTCCTCCTTAATCACTGCAGGCCTCACAGCGGTCATATAAAGCAGAGGAATGGGGGAACCAAAAAAAGACGCAAACAGAAATATTTAAAGACTTAACTATGCTAAGGTTGCAAGAAAATAAGACACAAGAATTAATATATAATTTAAGGAGTGAGGTAAAAATGGTGATATATAAATTAATCAACAGGGAACTCTCGCTCTCCAACAACAAACAATGTTCCTGTGAAAAAGTTTGGAAGTTAGGAGGAAAAAAGTCATATAAATCTCTATAATCTCTTGACACACAAAAATGTAACATAAGTGCAGCCCTACATACATATTCAAATTCTCTTCTCACCCCTTCCCAGGGTAACTGTTGCAAAAAATTGTTAAAAACCATGGACAACCACACCCTGGTAGTCTCTAGCCAAAATTCCTGAGCTTGTACAACACATATCTTGCAACTGCAGTTCACTTAAACATATACTCCCACATTACAGACCACCTCGCTGCTGCTGTGCGACTGTAACTGTGTGCTCCTAGCTGCAAATAGCTAATTCTACTGCTTCACCCAGTGTCTATTTTCCCGACTGTGAAACCTACTCTACTCTACGAGGGTACCTAATACCAACTACCTTAAAAGTCTCTGGACCCTTGCACTCCTCTTCAAACCCACCTCCTCAAGATTCAAAAAGACTAATTCTACTGCTTCACCCAGTGTCTATTTTCCGACTGTGAAACCTACTCTACTCTCTGAGGGTACCTAATACCAACTACCTTAAAAGTCTCTGGACCCTTGCACTCCTCTTCAAACCCACCTCCTCAAGATTCAAAAAGACTAATTCTACTGCTTCACCCAGTGTCTATTTTCCCGACTGTGAAACCTACTCTACTCTACGAGGGTACCTAATACCAACTACCTTAAAAGTCTCTGGACCCTTGCACTCCTCTTCAAACCCACCTCCTCAAGATTCAAAAGACTAATTCTACTGCTTCACCCAGTGTCTATTTTCCCGACTGTGAAACCTACTCTACTCTCTGAGGGTACCTAATACCAACTACCTTAAAAGTCTCTGGACCCTTGCACTCCTCTTCATACCCACCTCCTCAAGATTCAAAAACACTAATCCTACTCCTTCACCCACTGACTGTTTTCCCGCCTGTGAAACCTACTCTACTCTCTGAGGGTACCTAATACCAACTACCTTAAAAGTCTCTGGACCCTTGCACTCCTCTTCAAACCCACCTCCTCAAGATTCAAAAGAGTATGTCTACATAATTTTGTTGGTAGTTTTGACCTATTTTTACCCGGTGCAGTTTCGTTTGCTCCCAGCTAAGCCTGCCAGCAGCAGCCACCCCCCCCCCCTCTAGGTATCCCACTGACCACAACTAAACTTACAGTACTGGTATATTGCCTCCCTTACTCTTCCTATTCTCACTATCTCACTCCTATTCCTTTTCATTTTTGTAGTGCTCAGTGACCCTCTCCTCCTTACACTGCCTAACTCTACCCTTCTATCTGCCAGCTCTCTCTGCTACTTTTCCTTCCTCTCAGGTCATTGTGATTAGCTCTTCTATTTCTCCCTTTCACTTTTTGTATTACCCTGTGTGACTTTATCTAGTTTCTTTCTTTCTTCCTGCATACCTAATTTCCCCAGTGACTACTTTCTTACAGCTTGTTGTTGCTTGTCTACAGCTCCTAGCGCTGTTCTTGTACCTTCCTCTGTTCCCCTCAGGACAGCCTCTATCTCATCTCTAGTCTTACCTCTACCCCCTTAACTCTAATGTGAAGCCTGTTTCTCTCTGCTCTTTCCCCTGCTTTACTAGTTACTTCCCATTACATTTCTGTCTCACTCCTTACTCTTATTTTTCCACTATATTCTCTCCTTACAAACTAACTGGTGTCTCAGCTCCTTAGCTGGACTGATTGCCTACGCTCCCTCTCCTCTGTCTGTTTCTGCCCGCTTGCTCCCCTCCATACTTCCCTTTTGCTATCCTACCTTTGCTTCTACCTATTCTTCGCTCCTCCCCCTCCTAGGTACTTCCTTTGCGAGGTGTTATAGTCCCTCCTTATCCCCAGGGCGCCATCTTTAACTTAGCTCACCTCGCTGCTGCTGTGCGACTGTAACTGTGTGCTCCTAGCTGCAAATAGGTACTGTAAAATTCTGTATTTGTTGCTTTTCTGTGCATTTGTCTTTAAACTATTTTGGGTAACCTATTATCCCTTTTGAACGGAACTGTATCTGGCACTCGATGTTTACCCATTTGATGTAATTTGAGTGCATGTATCCGTAGCCATGCGGTGGATGTACTAGCTAACTGACCATCCACACCGTTAGCTTTGTTACTATGCTGTTGCCTTTAGTGCGACCACTGTTCACAATCGGACTCTAATGACTATAACATATATTTAATTACGCTGCTACCCTAGAGCAATTTTGGCTACTGATTGCTATGTTTTGATGTCGTCTTTCATAAGGCAGCTGTTTTTTAACCTTTCTTATGATGTTCCAACAAATGTTGAGCGTCGTTGACTCTGTAGAGCTTTTTTAGCTGTAAACTGCTTCTGGATTTTGCAATATTGATGCTGGTACTTTAATTTGTTCTATCGCTGTGGTTTATACACTCCCCTGTCTACAGCGGACCTAGCTAGGCGTAACTTAAACATAGAAAGGCTATACAGCGTTAGCGTGTCAGCCTTATTTGTCTTTTTTTCTTTTTTCATGTCCAACAGCACTCGTAGCGTTATTTTTTAAGTACCCATGACTGAGTACATTCCTTACCTACACATAGAGCAACCTTGTACTTCTAGGGTTGGTATGTACTTACTTACACATAGAGCAACCTTGTAATTTTAGGGCTTCTAGTGTTGTAGGTTTTACCAAGGTTACTTCTTTTCAGTGACATTAGCAGGAAACAAATAGCGCCTTGTTCAGCGTTTTAATTAGAGGCTACTCAGTGCCTCCAGGACCCCATACAGATGCTTCAGGGGACCTACCTTGCCTAAGGCCTAGTCCTTTTAATGTTAATTTTTTAGTAGTGTTTGTAATTGCACTCTGGGTACCGAGGTAAGGTTTAAATAGTGCCCTTTCAAGTGCAAACTGGGCTCGGGTCTTACCTGCTACTGGGCCTCCCTACACTTAGCGCAACTCCTTATCTTACAATTTGGATCCTTGGGCTTGCCCCATGCTATCCCTATGCTTTTAGATGGAGTATATATGCTTTACTTAACAGTGTCTTTTTGAACCAAACTGCTGCAATATTTCCACTGTTGAAATGCATATGTTTAACTGGTGTAATTCTTAACTGGGTATCTATGCATTGTGTTTCTGCCTTGGCTTATACTGTTTGTATAGTGCTACATATTGGTACAGTTGATTTGAATTACTGTTCCTGTGATCTTGCTACAGCTTTATTTTGATAGTTAGTGCATTATTTGTTTACCTGGCTACAGCTTTATTTTGATGTTACTGCATTTTTTTGTGTATTTTTAACACTTTTGTATTCTCTCCCTCATTTTCTCCTTTACCAGCTAATTCTACTGCTTCACCCAGTGTCTATTTTCCCGACTGTGAAACCTACTCTACTGTGGGAGGGGACCTAATACCAACTACCTTAAAAGTCTCTGGACCCTTGCACTCCTCTCCAAACCCACCTCCTCAAGATTCAAAAGAGTATGTCTACATAATTTTGTTGGTAGTTTTGACCTATTTTTACCCGGTGCAGTTTCGTTTGCTCCCAGCTAAGCCTGCCAGCAGCAGCCACCCCCCCCCTCTAGGTATCCCACTGACCACAACTAAACTTACAGTACTGGTATATTGCCTCCCTTACTCTTCCTATTCTCACTATCTCACTCCTATTCCTTTTCATTTTTGTAGTGCTCAGTGACCCTCTCCTCCTTACACTGCCTAACTCTACCCTTCTATCTGCCAGCTCTCTCTGCTACTTTTCCTTCCTCTCAGGTCATTGTGATTAGCTCTTCTATTTCTCCCTTTCACTTTTTGTATTACCCTGTGTGACTTTATCTAGTTTCTTTCTTTCTTCCTGCATACCTAATTTCCCTAGTGACTACTTTCTTACAGCTTGTTGTTGCTTGTCTACAGCTCCTAGCGCTGTTCTTGTACCTTCCTCTGTTCCCCTCAGGACAGCCTCTATCTCATCTCTAGTCTTACCTCTACCCCCTTAACTCTAATGTGAAGCCTGTTTCTCTCTGCTCTTTCCCCTGCTTTACTAGTTACTTCCCATTACATTTCTGTCTCACTCCTTACTCTTATTTTTCCACTATATTCTCTCCTTACAAACTAACTGGTGTCTCAGCTCCTTAGCTGGACTGATTGCCTACGCTCCCTCTCCTCTGTCTGTTTCTGCCCGCTTGCTCCCCTCCATACTTCCCTTTTGCTATCCTACCTTTGCTTCTACCTATTCTTCGCTCCTCCCCCTCCTAGGTACTTCCTTTGCGAGGTGTTATAGTCCCTCCTTATCCCCAGGGCGCCATCTTTAACTTAGCTCACCTCGCTGCTGCTGTGCGACTGTAACTGTGTGCTCCTAGCTGCAAATAGGTACTGTAAAATTCTGTATTTGTTGCTTTTCTGTGCATTTGTCTTTAAACTATTTTGGGTAACCTATTATCCCTTTTGAACGGAACTGTATCTGGCACTCGATGTTTACCCATTTGATGTAATTTGAGTGCATGTATCCGTAGCCATGCGGTGGATGTACTAGCTAACTGACCATCCACACCGTTAGCTTTGTTACTATGCTGTTGCCTTTAGTGCGACCACTGTTCACAATCGGACTCTAATGACTATAACATATATTTAATTACGCTGCTACCCTAGAGCAATTTTGGCTACTGATTGCTATGTTTTGATGTCGTCTTTCATAAGGCAGCTGTTTTTTAACCTTTCTTATGATGTTCCAACAAATGTTGAGCGTCGTTGACTCTGTAGAGCTTTTTTAGCTGTAAACTGCTTCTGGATTTTGCAATATTGATGCTGGTACTTTAATTTGTTCTATCGCTGTGGTTTATACACTCCCCTGTCTACAGCGGACCTAGCTAGGCGTAACTTAAACATAGAAAGGCTATACAGCGTTAGCGTGTCAGCCTTATTTGTCTTTTTTTCTTTTTTCATGTCCAACAGCACTCGTAGCGTTATTTTTTAAGTACCCATGACTGAGTACATTCCTTACCTACACATAGAGCAACCTTGTACTTCTAGGGTTGGTATGTACTTACTTACACATAGAGCAACCTTGTAATTTTAGGGCTTCTAGTGTTGTAGGTTTTACCAAGGTTACTTCTTTTCAGTGACATTAGCGGGAAACAAATAGCGCCTTGTTCAGCGTTTTAATTAGAGGCTACTCAGTGCCTCCAGGACCCCATACAGATGCTTCAGGGGACCTACCTTGCCTAAGGCCTAGTCCTTTTAATGTTAATTTTTTAGTAGTGTTTGTAATTGCACTCTGGGTACCGAGGGAAGGTTTAAATAGTGCCCTTTCAAGTGCAAACTGGGCTCGGGTCTTACCTGCTACTGGGCCTCCCTACACTTAGCGCAACTCCTTATCTTACAATTTGGATCCTTGGGCTTGCCCCATGCTATCCCTATGCTTTTAGATGGAGTATATATGCTTTACTTAACAGTGTCTTTTTGAACCAAACTGCTGCAATATTTCCACTGTTGAAATGCATATGTTTAACTGGTGTAATTCTTAACTGGGTATCTATGCATTGTGTTTCTGCCTTGGCTTATACTGTTTGTATAGTGCTACATATTGGTACAGTTGATTTGAATTACTGTTCCTGTGATCTTGCTACAGCTTTATTTTGATAGTTAGTGCATTATTTGTTTACCTGGCTACAGCTTTATTTTGATGTTACTGCATTTTTTGTGTATTTTTAACACTTTTGTATTCTCTCCCTCATTTTCTCCTTTACCAGCTAATTCTACTGCTTCACCCAGTGTCTATTTTCCCGACTGTGAAACCTACTCTACTCTACGAGGGTACCTAATACCAACTACCTTAAAAGTCTCTGGACCCTTGCACTCCTCTTCAAACCCACCTCCTCAAGATTCAAAAGGAGTATGTCTACATAATTTTGTTGGTAGTTTTGACCTATTTTTACCCGGTGCAGTTTCGTTTGCTCCCAGCTAAGCCTGCCAGCAGCAGCCACCCCCCCCCCTCTAGGTATCCCACTGACCACAACTAAACTTACAGTACTGGTATATTGCCTCCCTTACTCTTCCTATTCTCACTATCTCACTCCTATTCCTTTTCATTTTTGTAGTGCTCAGTGACCCTCTCCTCCTTACACTGCCTAACTCTACCCTTCTATCTGCCAGCTCTCTCTGCTACTTTTCCTTCCTCTCAGGTCATTGTGATTAGCTCTTCTATTTCTCCCTTTCACTTTTTGTATTACCCTGTGTGACTTTATCTAGTTTCTTTCTTTCTTCCTGCATACCTAATTTCCCCAGTGACTACTTTCTTACAGCTTGTTGTTGCTTGTCTACAGCTCCTAGCGCTGTTCTTGTACCTTCCTCTGTTCCCCTCAGGACAGCCTCTATCTCATCTCTAGTCTTACCTCTACCCCCTTAACTCTAATGTGAAGCCTGTTTCTCTCTGCTCTTTCCCCTGCTTTACTAGTTACTTCCCATTACATTTCTGTCTCACTCCTTACTCTTATTTTTCCACTATATTCTCTCCTTACAAACTAACTGGTGTCTCAGCTCCTTAGCTGGACTGATTGCCTACGCTCCCTCTCCTCTGTCTGTTTCTGCCCCGCTTCGCTCCCCTCCCTACCCCCTTATCCCACCCACCCCACGCACTCCTACTCTTATACCTCACAGTCCACACCCCCTTCTTAACTCACCTATCAGGTACTACTTCCCCAGTGGTGACTCTTCCTTCATAATTATTTCCTAATCCCTCCCCACCCTACATATCTCACTTCCCTCTACTACCCAGACCTATCCTATAACACTTACCTCCTAGCCTCCTCTTCCTACAAATATACCTACCCCACCCTTTAGCACTATTAACTCTTCCCATCCTCCTCTAACCATGTCTCTAACAACTACCACTTCTACTTCCAAAACCTTTATAACAAAAAACATCTTAACTAAACTAGCAGCCCTGATATTTATCTCTCTAGTACTCACACTACCTTACCTTTTGACTTCCTATGAAATAAAACTTAATTACCACCTTACACCCTCTTCCAAACAAACTGCCTCTGAACTCCTATCTCTAAACTGTATTCACTCTAATATTACATCTACCTCCTGCTATCTTCTAGCGAAATATCATAGACTATCCCACTCCAAATGCAATAATCCTATGTCAAGGAAACAAAAAGATAAACTTAACCTAACTATTAAACCACACTCAGTACACAAGTCTACTACCCTGACAGATGGTGATATACACCCAAACCCTGGTCCCTCAAAGATCTCTACCAAAGACACCACAATAATTTCTAACTCACCCCTTCCACTACCAATCTCTAAATCTAACACTTTACTCTTAGGACACCTAAATATTCGAAGTGTCAGTAACAAAATTACTCAACTTCACTCTCTTCTGCAATGTCACTCTTTTGACATCCTCTGTTTAACAGAAACCTGGTTAAAACCCCACACTAAGGATACTGAAATCATTCCCCCTGGTTACAACATCTTACGATTAGACCGCAATACTCGTAAAGGAGGAGGAGTAGCTCTCATTTTTAAAACCAAACTTAATATATCCACAATTCCCTATGACCCCCCTGAAAACACCAACACTGAACTCCTTTTAACTAAACTACAACTTAACCCTAATAAAGCCATCTACATTATCTGTACCTACCTTCCACCTGGCAATAACTCCAATAACATAGAAAGTATTCTTAGTTGGGCTTCAACTAACCACCCACAAGAAACTATAATACTTGGAGACTTTAACCTTGATTGGTTCTCAGTAAATTCTAACAACCCAGCCTCCCATATTAATCTCCATGGCTTTACACAAACTATAAACACCCCTACTAGAACTAATAAACCTAACAACAAAGAAAGTATACTTGATTGGATCCTGGTAAACAAACCCCAACTTAATTACCTAGCAGGGACCCTGCCTGATGATATCAGTGACCATAACTTAACCTATATCATAAGGCAAAAGTATATCACTACAAATACCCCTTCAATTAGGACCATACGTAGCAAGAAATATTTTAACCTCACTCTATTTAAATCTGAGCTAAATGCGTGACTGGAATTCACTAAAAACTCTTCCCCTTAATGAAGCAGTTCAATACTTTAATAACAAATTCTTAACAATCTTAGATTGCCATGCTCCACAACGAACTATCAGAATAAAACCTAAACCAGCCCCCTGGCTGTCTAAAGACACAAGACAGAAAGTATTACTCAGAAACAAACTCTGGCTAAAATGGAGAACAAGTAAACTACCCTCAGATCATCAAACCTTTAGACACCTAAGAAACATTACCAAAAAAGCTATTCTGTCTGATAAAAAACACTACTATTGTAACCTACAGCAATCTAATCATAACAATCCCCAAAAATTCTGGGCAACATTGAACAAACTTCTTCACCCTGGACAAACTTCCACTCCCTCCCCCTTGGGATCACAAAAAATTTCTTCCCTTGAAACTGCCAATGCTTTCAACTCCTTTTTCACTGATACTATCAACTCACTAGCCTCTCACCTTTCTTCAGACAACTCTAATGTTCCTCAACTTGCCTCTACTAGTTTACCAAGCTTTATTATACAGCCCATCTCTACCACCTTCATCCTAAAATGTATTCAAAAGCTTAAGCCATGTACTCCATCAGCTGACCAACTTCCATCTGAATTTCTTCAAAAAGCAGCCACCGAAATAGCCTATCCCATATCTATTCTCATTAACAGAACCATTAAAGAAGGAAGCATCCCTGATATCTGGAAAATCTCACATATTATACCCTTACATAAGGGAGGAAACTCTACAGAATACTCTAATTACAGACCCATTGCCCTCCTCTCTCCACTAGCAAAAATCATGGAAAAATCGTTCACCACCAACTAATGTCCCACTTAACTAAACATAATATACTATCTCATTGTCAACATGGTTTCAGACCTTTTCATAGCACTACTACTGCTCTCCTTTCCTTCACTGACTTCATTAACAAAACCGCAATAATAATACCCTATCTTCAGCACTGTTCATTGACCTATCAAAAGCTTTTGACATGGTCAATCACCCTCTCCTCCTAAAAATCTTGGAATCACTTGCTATGGAACCGAATACCATCCAGTGGTTCTCCTCCTATCTTTTCAACAGGAAACAAGCTGTCCTCTGGGAGAATGAACTTTCCTCTCTTCTCCCGATCTCGTTCGGTGTACCACAAGGCTCAATTCTTGGACCCCTTCTTTTCTCCCTATTCATAAATGACTTACAAGTAGCTATTCCCCAAGCCACATGCATACAATATGCAGATGACTCCACACTCATCTGCTCTGCAAAAACCATCCCAGAGCTCCAAACTATTACTCAAAAGGTATTCCATTCTGTTGAAGCATGGTTTTTAAAACGCTGCCTACTTCTTAATGCCAAAAAAACAAAACTCCTCCTTTTCAAACCCACTACCAGATCCCCCCCTCTGGACTTCTCTATCTCTTCTATCAATAATACTCTCATATCACCTGACACTTCTACCAAACTGCTAGGCGTGATGATTGACAACAATCTTACCTTTGATTATCACATAAACAATACTATAAAAACTGTACATAGAAAGCTGGGCTCCCTCTATAGAATTAAAACATTCCTATCCCCAGCAGCCAAAGCTACTATGGCACACTCACATCTCATTTCCACTCTTCTCTATGCCTCACCAATTTACACTAACCTAAAGAAAACCAATCTCTCTAAATTAACCACTACGTACAATAGTATAGCAAGATTTGTTACTGGGAATCAATTCAGAACTCACCACTGCCTGAACCTACAACAACTTCACTGGCTTGAATTACAAAACATGTTGCTTCTATCTCAACTTCCCATAATCCACAGATCTTTTTATCAGCCAAACTACACTCCTTCTTTTTCTAACCTCCTCACCCCTTATTCTAACCTGAACTCACTTCGCTCCTCTAAAAAACTCCTAGTTACTGCTACCAAATCCAATAACCTTGCAGGTGACTCCCTGTTCCCTAACTCTATTGGTAAACACTGGAACCTATTGCCCACTGAACTGACTTCTATTGTATCTCCTGTCCTTTTCAAACAAAAACTTAGACTCTACCTTACAAAACACTGGCTATGCCCCTGCCTCAACCCAGACTGAACCTATGTATTTGACTACCCCCTCTATCCCTTCATCTCTGTGATCTCTCCCACCCTCTGTTTTTACTTCCTCACTATTCTATTACTTACCCCTCCTCTTTCCTTCTCCTTCCTGATTATATTACTTAGTTTACTGTAGGTTTCAAGAAATTATCTAATCCAATCTATTCTATTCTAATCTATTTACATAGTTGTCTTTAAATACCTTATCTATTTTTTATGATGTTTGACTTTGCTATACAAGTTATGTCTGTTTTCTCCTTCCAAGAACGATGAGTACACTATTGTATAACTGTTTATTCTGTCCATAGTAAGTTTGATTTTTTGTATAATATTTTCCTGACACGGTATAATTTTTTTTTTACTGCTCTTTATTGTATCATATGTAATAGTTACTATGTCTATGTGGAGCTTTTCTCCCCGGGCCTCTGCTGAAAATGGAAATATATCCAGTCAGACTAGCCCGGTTAACAAATGTAAAATAAAAATAAATAAATAAATAAATAAATAAATTTAAGTTTGTATTAATCAACTAGCATTAAATCCCCTTCCCTCAAAAATAATCTGTACACCTGAAGGCTACAGATGTATTTCAAGTCCATCATCCCCCTCAAAAATGTTCAAAAGGAAGCATTTCAGCATCTCAGACACTACCTCCAACGTTGATTTTACAAGATGTGCTGCTGTTCGTCCACTTTACAAAGGTTTAACTAAATCCCCAAACAAAATGCACACCTATAACTTTTTTCAAACGTTTGTATTTGCAGGGGTCAAGTTCCCTTTCACCTCCCATAGGGAAGACTGCGGTCTTAACACCCACCAAAATACTGTCAACTCAGAGAGAGTTAGAAAGTGGGATGGGGTGCAGGCACCCTCCAACACACACAAAAAGTGAATGTCGTTTTTTTTTTTTTTTTTTTTTTTATTGGTGTTTTAGCAGTGAAAGCTACATTCAGGCTTTTCATTTCACATTTTTAAAGGTTTGATATTTGTAAATTCAACTTTATTCTGCTGAACCAGTTCCAATAACAATACAGTACCCCCCTCAGCTCTATTACTTTCAGTATTTTCAGTCAAATGGAGCAAGTAAAATTTGCTAATAATCTATTTAAAGATCTAAAAACCTTTCACATCATATTTCAAAGATCCTACTACAGAAATGTCCACTTCCTAGAGCAGACAAACTTGCACTTAAATTCTCTCTTCTTGTACTACACGATGGATATTCTCTTATAACATTGGGTGAGTTACTTAGCATCCTCTTAGCTGCACTGATCTGCACAGCCAGAGTACCAGTTGCATGAGCAGTCTGGGCTTATATTCAGCATATAACCAATACAACTAATTTCCACAGATGTAATACTTCCCAGTCCTTCTTTATATTCTCACTTACTTTAAATCTATCAGCACTGATCATTAATTAGGTCAACACTCAAACTCCTCCACTATTGCCAGCCATATAGCACTCAGAATCATGAAGAAGACTATGAACTGACTCATACTCACTGAAAATGAATACCTGCTAAACCCAAAAGACTATATGTGACAACTCAAATGGAGGTGTTCCTCTCTTAACCAGATAAATATACTAAACTCAGCACTCTCTTACTCACAACAGCACCTATGCAACATCCACAGACTACAAACTCTAAGCCCTCTTATGCACGTCATTAAGAATTCTTTAACAAAGTCTCCTAAGACTCGGCATCAGCCTAAACCCTCAAGTTTACCTCCTGCATGCAACCCAGCATCAACAGCTTGTATCCAATATGCAGCTCACTCTGACACTACAAGAAATACAGACACTAACATAGGTCACATAACCAACACTCAGAAGAGATTAAGGCAGCAATATCAAGTTAGTTTTATTTACTTATTCATTCAACATTTGTTTACTGGGAAAGTCCAACTTGGAAAAAAAGCCAACTTTCAGTGGACGCCCGGGAAGAAACACTCCAGATGAATGTCTTTGAAATATGGGAGGAAACTGCTGTACCCAGAGGAAACCCACATGAATGCAGGGAGGACATGCAGACTCCACACAGAAGGCACTCCAGCCGAGAATTGAACCGGAGAACTTCTTGCTATGAGGCGACAACGCTACCGCTGCACCACTGCGCCATCCTGAACATTCATTCTGGCAATGTACTGGTTCAGGGTAGTTAGATACATGGGTGCTCCACTCATCAGGCTAAGCAAAGACACGGTAACAGTTACTAAAACCCTCAAAGTCCCTTCTCCAGTACACATATGACCTAATCATTATGCTGATGGGATCGAATTACTCAAGATACACCTGTTGGATTATATGAAGAATGACATGATAGAGCTCTCTGAATATGCATCTGGAAAGGGAATGAAACAAGTAATGAAGTTTTCTACCACTGCCAAGAAAGATACCTCAACACAAACATAAGATAATTAACTTTATTTATTTACTTTATTTACATTTGTTTACCAGAAGAGTGAAATGGTCTCAGTGGATCATTTGCAGGCACAGCCCAGATGAACAGGATCACATAAGAAATTAACAAAACATATGTACAGATCCAAGTATATGCTACAACATATAGTTCAAGAGTCAGTTTTCAATGACAGAACATGGATGGGAAAATGAAATTATGCTTAGCAGAGTTTTTTATTTTACTTATTTATTGACATTTGTTAACCGGGTTTGTCCAGCTGGGCCAGAGACCCATTTTCAGTGTAGACCCGAGTAGAAAAGCTCCAGTTATAGACAGTATACTGTACATAAGAGTTTGGTAGTACAATACATAAAAATTCTGTTTATAACCCCCTTTTTTCTGGTATCATTAACAGTTTTGAAGTGGTGGTGTACTGTGTATATTAAGAAATGCATTTTAGGAAAAGTACAAATTGTGAGGTGAGAGAGATGAGAATGCATGTAGAGTGTGGAAGGGGTATCAGGAGGCAGATTAAGATGCTAAGGCAATATGAGGGAAAAATTGTAGAAGATTAGGATAATGGATAGTAGTGGAGTTAGGCAGGGTCATGACAAGTACAAGTTTTGGTGTTAAGTAAGTGATGTCTGAGTTCTTTCTTAAAGTGTATAGGGTGTGTAATGGAGCGTATGTGTGATGGAAGTTCATTGTAAGCTTGGGATACAGTGGATTTATACAGTAGTTTACCAACAGTTTTCTTTGGTTGGTAGATGTCTAGCAGTTTCTGGTTAGAGGTGCGGAGTGCGCGAGTGGGTGTATCGGTAGATACTAAAGAGGATAGAGCAGGGCAGGAGGATGGTTTGTATAGTATGGAGCGAGTAAGTTGAAATTGAGATAGAAGGAGTTCTTGTGGAAGTTCTAACCATTGTAGAAAGTTGAGTGCGAGGCAATGGGTGCGTTATAAGGGGAGTTTGTGACAAATCTTGCTATTTTGTGGTAAATTTGTTGGAGTTTGGCCAGAGTAGTGGACTGAATGTTAATTAGGATTGGGATGGCGCAAAGAAGGGAGGGCAGAAAAAGAGTCTGTGCAAGGGAGAGTCTAGCATTAGAGGTCAAGAAAAAGAAGTTATGTCTTACCATAACATTCCATCTGTGTAGTTAATCTTCATTCATTCATTACTGATGGGTTATCGGTTCCATCCTCGGAATCAAGCCAGTCAATATCAAGCTTGCGTCAACCAAAAACTCTCAAGCCAAGGTCCTACCCAGAATACTGTACTCCTTGTTATCTCAGATCGAGTTTGAAAGTTGATAGATAAAAGTAGAGGTTACCTCTGGTCATAACAGACCTACCAGAAAAGAGTACATGAGATCAACCAAGAACCTCCGGATGGGGGTTGGAGGGTGGGAAGTAATGAATTAACGAAGATCAAAAACACAGATGGAACGTTATGGTAAGACATATAAATGTATGAGGTTTCGCCCAAGTTGCAGTTGAGCAAATATCATTGAGGAAAGCCTTAGCATGGAAAGCTGCTGAAGTTGCCATAGATCTTCTAGAATGTGCTTTGACTATGAAGCAAGGTGAGATGGGTTTTTTTGTGAATAAAGATGATACAATTTCTCAACCATGAAGCCAATGTAACTTTTGATACAGGATGACCCCGTCTAGGACCAGAAAAAGCCAGAAACAGTTGGTCTGATTTACGGGTAGATTTTGTTTTGTCCAGATAAAATCGTATTTGTCTATGAACATCCAAGGAGTGTAAGCAATACTCTCCCTTGTTAGAATGGTTAGGAAAGAACACTGGTTGCTCAATAGATTGGTTGATAGATCACTCTGACACCACTTTTGGTAAAAAGGGAGAAATAGTTCTCAGCGATACCCTATCCTTATGGGAGATAAGATAAGGAAGTTTGATGCATACGGCCTGAAGTTCTGACAACAGCCTGGCCGATGTGATCGCAATCAGAAACAAAGTTTTCCAAGAGAGATATCTTACATCACAAGAGGACGCAGGTTCAAAGGGTGGAGCTGTTAAAGCTTGCAGAACCAAAGCCAAATCCCAAGGTTGTACGGGTTCTCTGAAGGGAGGTTTTAGGTGGATAACTCCTTTCAAGAAAGTCTTACAGAGTCTGTGTGACATAAGTGAATAATCTTGAAAACCAATATGAAAATTCGAGATGGCAGCAGTACACGGATAGTAGAGGCAGACACCCCAGAGTGGAAAAGATGTAATAATTAATGTAATACCACCGAGACCGAGGCTGATAAGGAGTCTATTTGTTTATCTGCTGCCCAGAGAGAGAACCTCTTCCATTTGTTAAGACAGATTAGTCTGGTGGATGATTTATGAGATGCAATAAGAATATTGCGCACAGGGGACAAAAAGGTTTTCATGGCAATCATAGGAAGTGGAGAAACCAAGCTGTCAGTTTCAGGGTTGTTAGATTGGGGTGAATCGGACCCTGTGGATGGGAGAACAATGTTGGTGATAGATTGGGGATCCATGGTTGATCTAGTAGGTGAGGCCAGAGGAAGGGAAACCAGACTTGTCGAAGCCAATATGGAGCAATGAGGATCACTTTGCTCTTCAACTGTCATGCTTTCTTTAGAAATTGGGAGATGAGGGGAAGAGGTTGATAGGCATAAAGAAGACCCAAGGGCCAAGCATGGAATAGAGCGTCTCTTGGTGACTGTCCCCGAGGGGGGATCAGGGCAAAGTAGTTGCTGCACTTGTAGCTGGTAGGGGGGGCAAATAGGTCACAGCAAGGCTGGCCCCAGCGTTGAAATATTTGTGCCGCTATCAGAAGACTGAGGGACCACTCGTGAGGCTGTAGAATGCACGTGCTCAATTTGTCCGCTATCACATTGGAGGTCCCGGGAATGTGCGTTGCAATCAGAAATCGGTTGTGAGCTATCGCCCATCGCCATATTCTCAAGGCCTCTTGGCATAACAGGCAAGATCTGGTGCCCCCTTGTTTGTTGATTTATCAGACCACTGACATATTGTCTGACTATATCGCAATAGCCCCCCGATGGAAGGATGGAGTGAAATGCTTGCAACGCTAAAAGCACTGCCCTCAGTTCCAGGACACTGACATGCAAAAGGGCCTCTGTCTCCGACCAGATGCATTGGACCAAGTTTCCCTGACACAGCCCCCCCCCACCCCCATCAGGGAGGCATCCATGGTCACCGTGGTTATCTGTGGATTGGGGGGGGGGTGAAAGGGCGAAATCATTGTTGGGGATTTTGGGACGTCCACCAGAGTAAATCTTGTTTGCATCTCTGAGTCACACTTATTTGAAAATTCAAAGGATGTTGCAGAGGGTACCACTGAGTGAGAAGTAGCCATTGAAGAAGTCTCATGTGGAATCTGGCTAGGAGAACAATGGTGATTGAAGCTGCTATTGACCACAATAGCTGAAGTACAGATCGAGCTGAGGATTTGTGGTGACAGAGCAACGGTTGAACTTGTTGTCTTATTCACTGAAGTCTATGTTCTGGAAGGGATGCTATGCAATTTCTTGTGTACAACAGTACCCCTATGAGTTCCAAAGACTGAGTTGGGGTTGTGTTGGATTTCTCCCAGTTTATAGTGATTCCCAGGCTTCGAGCTGTTAAGAGAGTATACTCCAAGGCTTCTTCCAGTAGACGCTTGGTGGGGGCGATAAGGAGCCAGTCGTCTAGATATGGACATGCCTGGAATCCCTGAAGTCACAAGTGACCAATAACCATTGCATTGCATTTTGTGAACACTGTGGGGGCTGTAGTGAGACTGAAGGGCAGGGCTCAAAACTGGTAGTGACTGGCTCCTATATGGAAGAGGAGGTATCTTTTTGAGCATTTGTTCATCTTTATGTGGAAATATGCATCTTGAAGGTCTACAGAACACATCCAATCATCTTCTTCCAGAAGAGGAAGGATAGACTGAACTGTGACCATCCGGAACTTCTCTGTTTTTACAAATATGTTTAGTGTACTGAGATCCAGAATTGGTCTCCAGTCCCCTGTCTTTTTTGACACTAAAAAGAACCCTGAGTAAAATCCAGATCCTATATGGCCTGGAGTGACTGCCTGAATGAGTATTTTTTGTAGCAGCTTTTTGATTTCATGTGCTGCTGTTTCCCCTTTGACTGGGTGGAATGTCGGGTAACACTCTTGATGAGACTGGGCAAAGATGGAAGGTAATGTGATATCCTCTGGATATAATCCGTTGCACCCATGAGTCGGTTGTTATCTTTTGCTAGGCAGCAGGGTACAAGGAGAAATGACCCCCAAATGCTTCCAAAGGTGAGCAGTCGGGCAATGCTTCAGGAGAGCTGATAGGGTTTGCCAGAGAAAGAATCTCTGGATCCCCGGTTTCGTGGACCTCCTCTGCCCCAAAAGAGGCATCTTCCATTGGAGTTTCCTCCTCTGCCTCTAGGGGAAAACTCGGCACGTGTATCCCGGAAAGAACCCTGTGATTTCTTGTGCCAGATCTTTCCGCTCCTCTGATTTCTGGAATAGAATCGCTGAGGAGTGGAGTGTCTGACACTAACGGCAGACAAGATCTTGCCATCTTGTTTACACCATGCCAGCATATCCTTGACTTTAGGGCCAAACAAAGAAGCGGCCTCTATGGGGGCATTCATGAAGGAAGCCGTAAAGGAGTCTGCAAATTCACAAAGGCGCATCCAAGCATGTCATCTGGTGACTATACCTGCACCTGCTGCTCTAGCCGCCCCTTCCGTTGCATGAGAAATAAGATGCATGGAAGAGTTGGAAATGGACTCTAGGGTGGCTGAGAAGTCACATTATCACGGACTTCATCAGAAACGGGTCCTGCTAAGGTTTCAGAGAGCTGGTTGATACGATCTCACTGAAGCCTGGTAAAATGTGCCAAATAATTCAAAGACCTTACTGCGAAGGTCGATAAAGCAAACACATGCTTCCCTAATCTGTCAAACTCCCGGGACTCCTTGTTGGGAGGATGGACAGTTTGGCTCTCTTCTGCCAAATCCTTCTTAGTAGCAGCTGCCACCACCATAGCGTCTAATGGAAGACAACTTGACCAGTGGGGGTGTTCCACGGAGGGGGATAATATCTTGTCTGGCCACTTAGGTATTGTTTCCATGGTATCAGGAGCCTTCCATGAGTGCTGCACGATGAGCTGGACGAGCTCATCGGCAGGCGGGGTGACTCAGGAGGTAGGAGGCCGGGCACGAAAAGCTTGCAGGAATACGGATTCTTCAGAGGAAGGATTAGAGGGCTTCCAGTCACCCCTCTGTCTAAGGATCTCGAGGATGTCACCAAAGGACACCTCAGAGGGTAACCATGGGGACCCTTCCCCACCATCAAAATCCGTATCTTCAGTTAATGACTCCTCAGTGGAGTCCATGTGCTTCCTCTTGCAGGATGCTTTGCAGGGCGCTTCCTCAGTGGGAGGTCCTGGGGAAGACTTCAAAGATGGGAGTCTCCTGAGGAGGAAAGACCTGAAGCTCTTGTGCCCGGTGTCCGGGGATTGAGGCTTGTGGCAGTTACAGCACAGAAGGGGGAGAGGACTCTGACAAATGAGCTTTGCCAGCGGAGGCAAACACCCTCTCCATGGCCTGGAAGGCTGGCCCACCCAAGGAGGGATGGAAGCCCGGAACCAAGCATGACATCCTCGGAACCAGGGTCAGACCCCGCCTGACGAATCCGTCCCCAGACCAGGAGCCTCAAGAAGACCCTGAACCACAAGAGAGAGAGCATTTCTGGAAGGTGCCATAGAAAAAAATTGACGTGGAGCCAGGAATGCCTTCCCCAACAGCACAGCCACTGGCCTAAGAAGAGCCCGATGCCCAGTGCACTGAGGGCCACAAGGTTGACTCTGGTTCCAAAGTGAGATCCACTATTGGAGTCAGAGGGAGGGAAGCTGCTTTTGGAGTAACAGGCTTCGAGACTTGAGTAGAAGTCGGAGGAGTATACGTAGGGGTCTGAGGCAAAATACATTCACCTGAATGAGACAGCGTGGACTTCGATGGTTGAGAGAGACCGCTCGCCACAAGCAACTGGTCAACAAGCCGCAACACATCCTGCTCAGAAAGGCTCTTGGTTGACATCATGGAGAAGGCTGATGGCAATTCAGGCCTTTCCAGGAGAGGACTATACTGACTGCTTGCAAAAGGATCCAATGAAGGGGAATATTTGGTCCTTGCTAGTTCAATAGGTGCAGAACTCGGAGCCGAGGAAGTCTGCACTGAAGAAAATGGTGTGGAAAAAGCCTGCGCCGAACATGTCGGCGTTATGGTAGTTGAAGATGTCAGCACAGCAAAAGCAAAAGTCTGCCCCGAAGGGTACGGTATCGTAATGGAAAGTGTCTGCACCAGCAATAAGGATGGTGCCAAGAAGGACTGCACCAAAGTACATGTCGGTGTCGAAAAAGTCTGTGCTGTGGAGTACCGAACAGTCATACATGGAGCCGAAGGTGACTGTACCAATGGTGCCGAAGGGGACTGAACCTGTACTGAAAGTGTCATAAGGGGTTGCGATAGAACTGCCGGAACCATAGTTGTCTGCACCAGGAACTTTGGTGCCGATATCGATAAAGGAGACATGGCTGTAGTCAAGATTATTTGGGGCAGTGCCGAGCCTGGAGCCAACAGGGTCACAGGTGGCATTGCCGGAGTAGTAATCAATTTCACCTTCTTGTGAGTCGACTTCCTACAATCTCCAGAGGGAGAAGAAGAAAGGGAGTGACTTTGATGAAGAAGAGGAAGAACGCCTCTTGCAGGGTTTAACAGGAGGGGGTGAGCCCCCCCGACCCAGAAATAGCCTCAGAGAAAGGAGACTTGAGATGACCTTTCAAAATTAACTTATTCTTCCTCTCATTGAGAGTCCTGGTAGAGAAGTTTTTACAGAAACCACACGGAGGATCTACAGTCAAGTGGGAGACATTAAGACAGTAGACACATAAGTCATGGCCATCGGAAAGCAGTAACTTATGGCCGCAATCCTTGCACTGCTTGAAACCAACGGAACTTTTCTTATCTAACATAGCTGTTATGGAGAAGAAGCACAGTAGGAAAAGGAAGAATAACAGCTACCCAAGAAAAGGGTTAAAAGAGAAAAAGAAGGATTACTACCGATAGTAATGGAGAATCACCACAAGGTAAGAAAAGAGGTTAATAAAGGGAAAAAGACTAAAGGGAGAGAGTCTAAAGTGTGCGATAGGGTAGGAAAATATTAGAATAAACTTTTGAAAAAAATTTAGAGTAATAATATATAAACTGTCAAAAAATTAGGCACTTAGCTGAGAGAGTGGCTTGACAAGGCTGTTCAGCAATGTGGCAAACGAGATTTGGGGTAACGGAGTAGAGCATTCTGGGTAGGACCTTGGCTCGAGAGTTTTTGGCTGACAGGAGCTTGATATTGGCCAGCTCAGTTCCGAGGATGGAACCGATAACCCATCAGTAACGAATACACGAAGATTAACAAGATCAGATTTTAAGGTTTCGATAGAGCATACCCAATTTTTGGTGAGTTTTTTTTATACTTTGAAGGATATGCAGGTTAAATTTAAGTTCGTTATCAATGATGGCACCTAGAAGCTTTGTGTGGGAGTCAGATTGTATGGTGGTGTTATTAGAGGATGTGATGAGAAAGGTAGAGTTAAGGTGAGAGAGAGAATGAGGGAGGAATAGCTGGTGCTTGTTTTTTTTTGGGGGGGGTTCAGGATGAGTAAATTATCAAACAGCCACTTTTCAACTGATACTAAAGTGCCCTGGGTAAGAGTGTATAGGTCAGAGATATTGCTGGAAGTGCAGATAAGAGTAGAATCATCAGCATATTGAGTTAGAGCAGATTGTTTGCAGAAGTATGAAGATCATCAGTAAAGATGTTGAACAGGAGGGGACCGTATGAAGATCATCAGTAAAGATGTTGAACAGGAGGGGACCCAAGATGGAACCTTGGGGTACCCCAGTTGTCACTGTGAGGTAGGGTGAGCAGCAGGAGAACCATTGAACAGATTGTTATCTATGAGACAGGTATCTAGAGATAAAGGCTAGGGCGGAAGCAGATAGACTGAGGTAATTGAGTTTAGTTAGAGGCAAAGGATGAGAGACAGTGTTGAAGACTTTGGAGAGGTCAAGGAAAAGACAGGATTACAAGGTGGTTTTTATCACGGGCCTCAGTTATGATATATGTAAATGATAGGAGGGCTGTAGTAGTGCTGTGGTTAGGGAGGAAGCCATGTTGAGTGGGTGCGAGAAGGTTCTGCTGGAGCAGATAGTTTAGGAGTTGTGTGTGTATACATTTTTTTAAGTATTCTAGAGAAAGGAAAGAGGATGGCAATTGGTCAAAAGTTAGATGGGTCAGTTGAGTTCCCCCCTTTATGCAGGAGGATGGTGAAGAAGGATTTCCAAATCTCTGGCACTGTTGCTTCCTGAATAGAGCTATTGATTAATAGGGATACTGGATAAGCTATGGATTCAGCAGCTAATTTGAGAAAAGTGGGTGGGAGACTGTTTGAGGAGGGAGAGCAGGCTTTAAGCTTCAGTAAGAGTGATTTAATGTAGGAAGTCGGAACTGGTTGAAAGGACAAAAGGTTATTGCTGTGAAGGTTGAAAGGGGTAGAGGGGGTAATTGTGTTGGAGTTGGAGGGTGTAAGTTTCTGGACAGTGTCAATGAAGTGCCTGTTGAGAAGGGTAGCATTTTCTAGAGGAGTGTTATTTGGGAAAGGATAGAGATTAGAAAGGCGTCCGGGATTGAGAATTTTATTTAAGGTAGTCCAGAATTTCCATGGATTGGTTTTGCTGTTAATCTGGGGAGAGTTATAATAGGATTTTTTGTCGTTGCTGACATGCTTTTTTGACAAGGTTCTGAAGTTCTTTGTACTTTTGGAACAGGGGAGGTTGTTTGGTCTTTGTCCAGGCTTTCCAAGTACCATCACGTTTATGCATGAGGGGATCTAGTTTCCTTACAAAGCCGAGGAGCAAAATTAGATTTTATTCAAATTTGCCTGGTAGGGGCAAAGGAGTTAAGGGTATCTAGGAATATTTTATTAAATGTAAGCACTACTTCACTGAGAGAAATCTGTTTGAGGATGGGCCAGTCAATACTAGAGAGAACTGAATTGAATTGGGTGGTATTAAAGTTGTAGAGTTTACGACAGTCTCTGTAAGAGTGTGGTTTAGGTACTTGCGTAGAGTGTCGTAGAATGGAAGTAGGAAGATGGTCACTGAAAGAGTTTGGTAAGGTAGTTAGACTGTGGCAAAGGCTAGGTGAGTTAGTGAGAATCCAGTTGATGATAGAGTTGGAAGAAGTGGTATTGTGCAATCGGGGGGGGGGGGGGGTGTTATCAGTTGGTGGAATCCCTGAAGGTAGATACTGAGCTGTGGAGAGTCAGCAGAAATTTTGGTCAAGTCGATGTTAACCGCCTAGGATGAGGGTTTCATAAGATATACTGTGTGAGAACCAGGAATGGTTAGATTCCAGGATTGGAATATTCCTTCCTGGGGGATATATATGTTTTGAATAAGATGTAGCTATAATGACTGAGATGGATTATGCTACAGGGACACCAGCATGTCATTATATAGAATGAACTAACTTTAATGATTGGCTTAACTATTGGTGTCATTCTCAGAGGATCCAATATATATTATCCTGAGATGAGATTGTTGACAATTTCATCTGCTTTGCTAGGGATGGTCTAGATCTAGGAGGACTTGAAACACAAGTCTTAGTGGATTTAATTCAGGAGAAGGAGCTGAAGGGTGGAGAGGATGCTGACTGGAATAAAACAGTACAGCATTTGTTACAGGAACAGGTGACTACAGGAAAAGCCTGGAGAGGAAGCAACGGGGTAAAGTGAATGAAGTTGATGTAAAACATTAAAAGAAGAACTACAAAAACATAATAAAACAGAGTCAGACAAACAGTAGTAGCATGGGAGAAGAATTCAGGGGAACACTGAAGGACTGTATGTGCAGAAAAACTGGCCAGTGGTAAGAATCGGAACAAAAAACAATAAGGTCATTAACAGACATGACAGGATGGTTAATATTTTGCCAAGAAATTTTGATATAAAAGACATAAGAGTGCTAATTCACTTAGGAAATAAAGATTTTTCTGAAGTGAGATCTGAAAGGTATTTATCATCAGTGCATTTTATGAACAAAGTACTCAAAATGTATGCAGACACTACATGAAGACTTTCTGTTTCAGAATTTAAGCATGCAACATCAGTCATGCAAGAATTAAGTTTTAATGCAAGTCAAGAACTTTTTTCTGTTTGCAATAAAGTACAAGATTTTAAAACAATGTATGGTGAAATGAATGTATGGACATGAAGGTGGGAAATGTGGTTAACACTGAATGAAGGAAAAATACAGCATGTAATAAACATAATAATGTTAAGTAGGAGAAGGGGGTCTGATAAAATACCTGGGACAGCCTAGTGTTTTTTTTTAAAGATATGGACAATGTGGGGAAAAGGGGGCATAATACTAGGAATTGTAAAACAGTATGCAGAAAATGTAGTAAGAGTGGACATTTTTAGTTTGACCATACTTTCCAGAAGAAGAACGGATATATGAAAAAGAAAATAGTAGACAAGATGGACAATTATTTGAAAATCTTAAAGAAGACATTTATGAGGAATAAAGTACTATGGGGAAATAACTGGTTAAGATGAGGCAAATGAAGGGGGGGGGGTTTGTTTGCATGCAGAAATTTTTCAGATTACAAGTAAAACATTAGGCAGTATTAGAATGAGGAGAGAGAGATAGCAGGAGACAGGAGAACAACAAGAAAAAAGGATGAAAAATCAATTTTGAGAGGGTTAAGAGAAGAAAAATAAAAACTAGAAGTAAGAAAATTGCAAAGAAAGGAACAGGAAAATATAACAGTACCGGTATTAAAAGCAAATAGTAGACAAAATAATATCAGGAGTTTATTAGTTTCTGAATGGTGTAAGAAATTACATATGGATGTCATATCTGCTAGACACAAGGTATATGAAAAAAAACATGCTTGTAACATTATGGGGAAAAAAGATTCAATGGTCAGTAAGAAATAAGATGCGTTCAGAGATGCAGATTTGAATAAGAAGTGTTAAAATAAAAATAGCAAATGTGACAACAGTAGTACCTGGGAAGGTGGCAATATGTGATACTGGAAGAAGGGTAAACTGCATCAGAATAATACTGATTTATGCATTAAGTATGTAATGATAAATTTATCAATAATTATGGTGGGAAACTAATTACAACTTAAAAAAGGAAAAAGGAAAAATAGTGCAAGATGTTAAGATAATGAAATAACTGATGAAATGTGGAGGGGTTGAAAATAGGGAAAAACATGGACTGGACAAAAAGGAATACTTAAAACTGAAATAGATTATGTGGTACATTTAAAAGGCAAAGGAAGTGACAGAGGATGTAGAAGAACCTTCTCCTTTATAACCAACTTATACTAACTCATAAGATCCTTTACAACCCTAAAAAAAGTCCTGCATTACTAAACCTAATTCATACATATTCCAGCACTAGGGTCCTACGCTTTAATAATAAGACATTCCTTCAAATCACTAAAGCCAACAAACTCTGCAGCAGCCACCCTCTATTCAAATTTTATAGCTCAAAAATGGAACACTCTGCCCACTAATATATCAGCCATAACATCCTTAGCTCAGTTTAAGACAGCCATAAAAACACACCTACAAACTAACTGGATTTGCAGTTGTAATACCCCAAGGTAGCCTAACTCCATCTACTTCTTACACTTCCAATAGAAACACCCGTCCCTCCCTATTTCACAGGCATTACAGCTCATTCTATCATGCAGGTCTCATTTCTCATTCCTTTCTCTTCCTCTCAACAATTCCTGCTTCTAAGTATAGACATTTGATATCCACCTTACAGTATCAAATAGTGTCATAATGAGTTTTATTTCTATGTAGTGTTAAAGATGTGTCCTCCTTTCTTCCTGTATTCTGTACTATTTTTTAGTAATTATATAATGTAAAATGTTACCCGAGTCTTGACTGATGCTGATTGAAAGTTTTATTCTTCTGTACTTGTACATGTTACTTTATGTCTCTGTGATATATGTGGAGCTTTTCTCCCCAGGCCTCTGCTGAAAAAGAACCTGTGTCCAGTTGGACTTTCCCAGTAAACAAATGAAAAATAAATAAATAAATAAATAGCTGAAGGTTCAGATCATATGGCAGCATGGGCTAGAACAGAAGATGATACAAAAATAATAAAGAAAGAAAAATGAATAAAAGAGTTAACTGGTGAGGTAAGCACAATGGCTGAAATGAAGGAAGAAAACAGACAAGTATGGAAAGACAATACGGCAATGAAAACGCATTGTGAAAATAGGATGTACTGGTGAATAGTGTACAAGTGAATATATAAAACATTTTCAGAAGCTGGAAACAATAAAAAAAGAAGTACAAAGGAATGAAAGAGAGAGATGAGGGTAGTGACAGAATAAGAAAAGTAGAAAGAGAACTGTATGAAAAATACAGACATTTATGAACTGACACTTTTAAAGAAAAAAAAGAGGAAGTCTCACCATTTTAGGAACGAAAAGAAAACAAAAGAAGGGAAGATGATGATAACGGTAATACAAATAAAAACAGGAAGAAATTATGGAGTGGAGCTTGTTGAGGAATTTGCAAGTAGAACAAGAAAAATAGAATGTTAAAAAGGATATATAAAATGTTAAAAAACAGAAGAGAAAATTAAAATGGAAGAACTGAAGGAAATAGTAAGGGAAGGAGGGAGGAATTCTCCCCAGTAACAAAGGCACTAAGTTATATATATTATAAAGGAATAGATAAAAATGAAAAAATAGTGTTCGTGAAAGTATTGAATGATGCCCGGAGAAAGGTATAACGGAAGAAGAAATATGTAGTAGGGCAATTAAGTTTATATGGAAAAAAGATGAAAGAAACATATATTTAAAAAAAATCGAGGGTTATAACTCTGGAAATACAGAATTTATTTTTTTATGAAAATAATGCAATAAAAGGATGCAGAAAGTATTGGAATAATTCATAGGGGATTGAGATTTGGTGTAAACGGAAGGCAGGTGAAATAAATGCTAGTAATGGTTAAAATACTTGTACATACAATTTTGAGAGATACAAGAAGTACCATTAGTAAGATGTGATGTAACAAAAGCATTTGATAGGACGAGCCATAAGGTAATATGGAATAATTCAACATATATGTGAAGGGGAAAAGTAGTGAATGTAAAAAGAATATGCAATGAAAACTCTTTGGAGAAAATTAAGGTAAATGGATCATTAGGAAGAAAATGGAGAACTAACAGAGGATTAAACAAGAATGTCCCTTAAAAATCTGTCTTTTTGAACTGGGGATGAATGCCATAATACAAATATGTGCTTGTGGAATGAGAGAAGCAAGATGGGAAAAAGATAAAGGAGTTAAAATACCCATGTGCTTGTCATATACAGATGATTTGGTTATTTTTTCCCCACAATTTACTGCTTTATCCTTGCTGGCCATCCCAGTTTCCCATCCATTGCCTGATCTACCTGTGCATCTTTCCTCTCCAGACCTTTCTAAGAGTGAGCTAGTGCCAGCTTGCATCTTACTGGTATCCTGGGAGGATCGTGGCAGCAAATGCTTCTGCTGCTGGGGGGGTGTGGTTAAGTTACGACCTATCCTCATTTCTCCACCCCTGCCCTGCCCTTCATTCATTGACATAAGTATGAGGACTACCCCCCTGTGGACCACACTTCCCCTCAGGGTGTGTCTTCAATAAACTCTTGATAGCACTCTTATCCCTCCCTGCCAGTGCCTCAGACACCAGAAAAAAATGGACTACTGTTAAACAGGTTGAAGAATAAAGGGTTTGAAGAAATTAAGATGACGTTACACCAGAAAAGAAATAAGTGTACCAAGAATGAAATTTGGAGAGAACGAAAGTATAGTAGGACAATGTAGAATAATGGAAGAAATAAAAAAAACTATATTGCTTTGAAGGAAAATTTTTTTTATCATTCAAGACAAAGGTGGATATTAAACGTTTACATATTGAGAAAGGTGACATAATTGGTGGGTATATGTTCCTAGCTAACACGGACAGAATATTGTTAGAAGCATTTTTCAGTTTAAATATGGGGGTCAAGATAGGACCCAGTACAAAGAGGGGAGATTTATAATAACAAAAAGGTTTAAATTAAAAAAATGCATATTTCACATCCATACAGTTACTTTGGTTGCTAGGAAATGTGCAGGAGAAAGAAACAAAAATGATGGGGAAAAAATGATATATGAACTATGAAGAAGGTTGCAAAAAATGAAGAGGAGGAAAAAAGTAGAAGAAAGTAAGATAAGATAGAAGGGAATAAATGTGAAAACAAACTTGTGTTAATGGAAGTTAAAGGTTTGTGAAATTCATAGAAATAGAAAGTAACAGTACAATGTGGTTATGGGAAAATATTGTTTGGTATAGCTACAGAAAGAATTAAAGGAAGAGATAAAGAAAGAATGTTGTGAAAAAAATGATTTGGAATGTTTTATTAGGCAGGTTATATTCTGTAGCAAATTTTTCTTGATAAATTACCAAAGAAAGGTAATAAGTAAGAGGCTAAGAAGTGCAATGAATGTGAGAAATAAACAACAAAAAACATTGTTTTCTACAAAGCAAAAAAAAAATGTTTTGGAGAAAGTTTAAAAGAGAGTATAAATGGGAAGCACAGAAGATTAAGGCTATGAGCTTTTAATGAGATTCCCCTAGCCTTAACTGCCTGCTGTGTAACCTTGAGCAAGTCACTTAAAAAGAGTTTGGGGAATTCAATAAAGCCTACACAATAATTTTGACCGTGTACACATTGGGGCGTGATGCGCACGTGGTCATGAAAAGTTTTAGATTTAGTAAATTCAGAATAGCAGCGCACACTCACACACAAATACAGAAACTGTGGCATGCAAATTACAGCTTAAGTAGCTGAATTCTATGCTAATGAAGCAAATCAACACAGTGGAGTGATTCAACAACTTCTAAAGCAACCGTGCAGACTCCATCTTCGTGTTGGCCGTGTATTCCAAAACTTTCCGAAAACAGCCACAGAAAAAAAAGTCTACAAGGAAACAAGAGCAAGTAAAGGCTCTTACATTTGTACAGAATTGACCTTAACATGTAGCACATACTATTACCTAATTACACATTGTGGATGCTAGAAAAAAATCAGAGTAACAAATATAAAAATACCAAACCAATGTAAAAAAGAAAGCGCAAAATGACTGAATAATCCAAAATGGTATGGAAATACTGGAAAGTCTTTTGGCAAAAACACAGTTTTATTGATCCAACTCACAAAAACGCTGACAAAACGACAAAACGAACTGGAACAAGTAAAAAATGACATCCACGTAAAGCAAATATAAAAATACCTTTTTATGTGCCATGACATAAATGCAGCTTCAACCCCCCCCCCCCCCACCTCCAAATGAAGAATACACTCATAAGTAATGCAGGCTGATAAAATGTTTAAATGTCATGAAACAGACCATTATACTGTAATGTAAACACATGCATTATGTAGCTGATAGATTACAGTCCCATTTTATTAAAACATGTATTCCTCTGTTACAACATTTGGCTCCCGTGCAGTTTCCCTGCCTAAACAGTTACTAACTGTGCAGATTCCGGGATGTCAGCACAGTGAATATGCAAATGAGGTCAAAACTCAGAACTGTTGAATCCCAAGAAAACACAGTAACTGTGTAGGCACTTCCACAGTGTTCATGCTGAATGCACAGCAACAATGAATGTTTATATGAAGGGGGCTGTGTCAGGTTACACTTACATAGGTAAACATGTATGGCTGAGAAGGGTGAAAGTGCATTGAGCAGTGCACATTTCCCAAGTTCTGTGTCATCCTCTTTATTTGGTTAAAATGTGTGGTCTCCGTCAGGTTTAATTAATTTTTTTAATTTGCCATTGTTTGTGCGATACGGCGCTTAGAACAACCATGAGAAACAGAGGAATGAATGGCAGGTTTCTCTGGGTTGTTATGCACATATTCCCATGGCAGCAGATGTGTTATGGCTGGAATACAGATGGTCCTGGGTTCAACTACAGGGTATGCAACCTTTCCTTCAATTTTTATGGTTAATGTTTGCACGGTATCACGGGAATGGAGGAAATATCAATTTTCCCTTGTGCTTAACTTATTTATGTGAAGGTGGGCAGAGGTGCACATGGTGCGCTAATGAGCAAGCAAAAGGTGTGTTTTAACAGATGCTAGTTATAGCATAAGTAGATGAATTTCATGTTAATCAACCAATCCAACAAAGTGGAGTTATTCAACAATGTATAAAGTACCCATGTAGCCTCCATCCTGATTTTTCCTCAGTCCTTCAATACCACTGGAGCAGAGACAAGGAAATTTTAACTGACACAATGCTAGGGACTGCTGCAGCTATTCTACATCTGTATGTACTACAGGCTGAAGATAGTGCTGCTGGTGTCAAAGACAACAGGCCTAGGCCGAGAAGGAGAACAGTGTTCAGGCCCACTGTAACTTTCCAGTTGCTACATGAGCAGGAGATTGTACAGCGCTACAGAGTGAACAGGGACAAATTAGAAGAACTCTGTGAGCTCTGCCGTCCTCAACTCAGAACCAGAGCTAACTGAGTGGAATCCATCCCAGTGGAAACTAAGGTATGTGTAGCCCTTAGAATATTAGCGACTGGTACTGTTCAAAAACCAACTGGGGACATGATGGATGTGTCAAAGGCATCAGCCTCCAGGATCCTCCACCAGTTTCTGGATGCTATGCTTACACATGCCAGTGAGCACATATCTTTCCCCCATAGTTCTGAAGAGAGGGCCAGCGATATGGAACTGTTTTACCATATAGCGCACTATCCTGAAGCACTAGGTGCCGGAGATTGCACACATGTACACATTAAGACACCACCTGGTGAGCAGGGTAGAATCTACATTAATTGTAAGGGATACCACTCCATCAATTGCCAAGTCATGTGTAATGCCCAGAGAATTATCTTGAATGTGTGTGCTGGCAACCCTGGCAGTTATCATGACTCACATATTTGGCACACATCACAGCTGTACCAGATGTTTGCTAGGGGGGGGCATCCCACAGGGCCATTTACTGGGGGATGCTGGCTATGCCCTGGAAGCATGGCTGATGACATCCATCAGAATTGCACACACACCCACAGAAGAACCCCATAATGAGGCACACACTCAAACTAGAAACATTATACAGTGTGTGTTTGAGCTTCTGAAGTCACAGTTCCAGTGCCTAGATATATCCGGTGGAGCCCTGCTGTATAATCCATGCACATGTACACAAATATTCACAGTATGTGCTAAACTCCACAATCTGATCCTGTGGAAAAAGATGCAGCAAGATCAGCAAGGGGGATGGGGCACACATCCTCCACCAACGCCTAGATCAAAACAGCCACAGTCAGAGGAAGACACAGAGGAGGAACCTCCAGCTGCTGCCCCTGTAAGCAGATGTAGGCATGCTCAGTATGCCCTTGCTTTGGCTAAGAAACAACGTACACCACATTCACTGACCACCTAGGGGCCGAATACCCTTCTTCTACTCACATACATACATATAGTAAAACTGATGCCAGGCAACTCACACAACCTTTACCTCCCCATGTATTTTCTGTGTGCTGCTTGCATCAGAGAGAGTCCGTCCTGAACTAAAGGTGTGTCAACTGCTGCATTTGCAAGGCAAGTCCTGAACCTACAGTGTATTCTTTAATAATATCATGGCACATCCTTGTACTTCCTAACTTGGTACAGTAAAGCAAGTAAATTGTGGTAGATTTGTACAGAAAGTACCATGACATGTGACACCAGACACTTATTTTACTTATATTTGTCCATTAGAAATTAGTAGGCTCAGGCATGAAAGATTCATATCTCTGGAGAATACTGATGTTCTCTGCATGGCCTCAGTTTAGCATCATACCTTTGTAGTGGTAAATCAAAGACAGAAGTTAGAAAGTGATGATACACATTGCAGTTTCAGACTTCAGACTTGTTTGTGTCATGACATATTCCCAGTTAATATCCTCTCACATGTTAAGGCCAGTGATATAGAATGGCTTACACAATGCATGTGTTAAGATAACTGATGAATAACCAATAAACACAGAAAGGTAAGACAGAGCTGTATATCTGCAAGCGTAATTATCTCATGTTGTGTGGTAACTAACTACTCCATGTCCAAATATAATACAGAGAATTAAATGTACAAATCACTGCTGATGGTTTGACAGCAGTGTGCATTCTGATGCAATTGGCTGTGTAAAGAATTACTTCATTTTGTTGATGCAAAGTTGTTTGTGTGGCAAAGAGGACTAAGGCATCCCTCCTGTTTTCTGAAGCTGTACTGGTGTGAGGGCTCAAATCGTGACATATATAGAAATCTGTGATGTGTACTATCAATTTTTACTGTGCTTTTACAGATTTTGCATGTGTGTCCCTTAATTTTAGTATCTTTTCCTCTTTGTCTTCTTTTAATTCAACATTTATGTGATGAGCCGCTTCCCGAAAAAACAGTTTGGCTAAGCTTATCTTGTTTGCACAAAGTGCAGCATTGGAGAAATAGGGAAAAAAAAACAGATTGCCCAAGAAAGCAGACACCCAAAAATAGAAAATGGATGCATTCAATTAATGCTCTTAGCCATCGCAAAAAGCTGGCCTGGAGTACAGATAGGATTGGGGTATAGTAATACTGTGAAACATTAGCAATGTGGCTCATGTATTGGTTCCCTACACTCAAACAGGCCCATCTCGCATGCATGTACACTTTGTTAACCATCATGCAAATCCAATGTTCATTGCGCTATAGAATTATATATATGATAATTTATTATTGCCCAGTTCCTTTGTATGACATAAAACTACATGTGGAAACATTGCAAACTAAGGGCACAATATAACTGTACTATACGTCATATATTTACAATACATCCATCCCCCCCAAACAAGCACTACAACCCTGAATTCTCATTACTTTTTCCACACATATAATCGACCACAACACATAAGTATTATATATAATAAGGTGTGCTCACTCATGGACAGGGCCAGTTGGTGGTGCTCATAGCCTTGCACTGCAAAACTCACACAAGTATGTTCAGTAAGGGTACTTGTTTTGTTACACAGCTAGGCTACTAAACAGCCTACTGCTATTAGGCTACTAGCCTCAGATGATATTATGAAGCAATGTGCCTATGCAGGCCTCCCAACCTCTTATCTCCCACATGGCCTGCAGATGTCATCAACTATAAGTTAACCTGCAGTCCTGTCAACACCAGACTTTTGCCATGGCAAGTGCAATAAATACGGTGTACTGTAGTCTGTGTCCTTAGATAGGTAGGGGTTCTATTCTCACTGCAGTCAACTGGGTGCGTGTGCGTCTACACAGAAAAGCGGAAGTGTGCATCCCACAGTTACTTCGCCAATAGCATGGCTTGCCAGTTTTTTTTTTTTTTTTGAGACTTGCACAAGCCTACACATCCATTTCATGCAGGCCTCCCAACCTCTTGTCTCCCACATGGCCTGCTGATGTCATCTACTACAAGTTCACCTGTATTCCTGTCAAAATCAGACTTGTGTCATAGTGCTTGCATTAATTCCGGTGTTCTGTAGTTGTATACGTAGGTACCTCCAATTCCCACTGTAGTCAAAAGGGGGTTGTTGGTGGTGGTGGTGTGTGTGTGTGTGTGTGTGTGTGTGTGTGTGTGTGTGTGTGTGAGAGAGAGAGAGAGAGAGAGAGACAGAGAGACAAAAAGAGAGAGAGAGAGACAGAGAGAGAGAGAGAGAGAGAGAGAGCTGTTGCTGGACTTTACAGTGAGCCTTTTACAGCAGCCTGTGGGACACATTTATCTTGTTCTGGATAGACACACATCTGGCATTACTAGGTTCTACTGTAAGTAAAAGAAGCCGCTGTCTACAAATACAAAAGTGAAAACCCAGAACTGGAAGACCACCCTCGTCGGCCTAAACAAGCAAATAAGATAACTTGTGCAGTATCTCACCTCAACCCTTATTTTCTCAGATTTTTTGGGGGGATTGTTTTTACTATTTTTCCCCCTCAGCACAACAGAGTAGTTCTGGCCCATGGGATCCACCCCACCCCCACCCACTGGCTATGGCACCAAGGCCCAGCATGTCTAAGCCACAGACTACCTGGCCCCTTGGGTACTTCTACACTGGAGGACAGGTCTGTGGCTCCCTCCAGGAACAGTGGCAGAGGGGGTGAATTTTTCACCCAGGAAGAACTGCCAGAGATGGTGCATAAGATTGTGCCCCAAACTGGGGTGCACAACTATGTCAGATGGAGATACTACTCTCCATCACTGTACTGAATAACACAAGGAGACACAGATGTCAGACACTGAAGCCACCGGCACAGTTAGGTGACAGTGATGACAGTTTAGTGGGTGAGGACTTAATTCTCACTGTCACCCAGCTTGACATCCATGCGTTCGTGAGGTCCACACCCTTACCTAAACCATGGTGTTCACATACCTCTTGCGTTCTTCACCATCCCTGTATCTTGTCTTGTATGTCCTGCCAGGAATTGCTTCTTCACCTTGCCAACCTACCTGCCTCAGACAAACCTAAGTCCTTTCCCAAAACATTCCTCTCTCACTTCAAAAAAGAACACCTAACCCAAAAAAAAAAAAAAAAAAAAAATCGCCCCATACATAGCTCTTCATGTTGCAAACGTGTCTACTTGACACACATGGCTCGGTGCAACTGGCTATATAACATGATTACGTTGTTGTCATCTCTCTCTGGAGATGACCGTCCAAATTCAGCTAATCTTCTGTACATATGATTAGTTTTGCAGGGCACATTCTCACCATATGTCATATATTCACAATACATACATGTGTTGTCCACCCCCAAAGCAATATAACCCTGGGGGCTCAGTATTTTTTTTTTTTTTTTTTTTTTACATGCACATATCAACTACACTACACAGTGAAATATATAATGTTATGTGCTCCCTTGTGGACAGGGCCAGTCAGTGGTGCTGACAACCTTGCTCTGCTAAACTGAAACATCCAACTATGCTCAATAAGGGTACTTGTGTTTTTACACAGCTAGGCTTCTATAGACCTAGGACACACTCTGCAGTTAGGCTACTGTCCTCATATGAACCTATGAATCTAATTGCCTATGCAGGCCTCAAAACCTGCTGTCCCCCACACAGCCTGCTGCCGGCATCTACCATAAGTTCAACTGCAGCCATGTGAAAGTCAGACTTGTGCCTCGGCGCTTACATAAAGTACTGAGTTCTATAGTCTGTATACTTAAATAGGTAAGAGTTCTGTTCTCACTGCAGTCAACTCTACTCATCAGAGTAGATCTGCTATCCTACAGATACTTCTCCAATTGCAAGGCTTGCTAGTTTTTTCATACTTGCAGAAGCCCACATGCCCATGTCATGCAGCCCTTCCAAACTCTTTTCTCCCACATGGCCTACTAATGTCATCCACTATAAGTTGACCTGCAGACATGCAAAACTCAGACTTGTTCCATGGCACATGCATATAGTACTGTGTTCTGTAGTCTGTGTACTTAGGGGTTCTGTTCTCACTGCAGTCAAGTGTGTGTGTGTGTGTGTGTGTGTGTGTGTGTGTGTGTGTGTGTGTGTGTGTGTGTGTGTGCGTGAGCACAAAGGCCAAAACACAGGTGTTCATAGGTTGGTACTAGGCTATCAGCCCTAGGGCCTATACAAACCTAGCCATAACAATTCCCTGGCTATTTCTTCCCACACTATTTACTTCCCTGGTCCCCTGTCTAGCAGGACGACTGACGTGATCCCCAGGGTGAATTTCCTTTCTCCCATCCAATTGTCAAGGTTCCTTTTGAAGAGGGCCAAAGAGGCGCTCTGCTTGACATGTATGGGCAGTCTATTCCAGAGTCTGGGGAGTCTCTGGGTCAGGAACCTACCCCTCCAGCATGTTTTGTTTATTGTGTTGACAAGGTTTAGATCCCTGGAGCGTGTGGCTCTGAGGGATAGGGATTTCTTTAAGTGTAGCATGTCCAACAGCTCTGGGTTTGACATGGCCTTGTATGTTAAGCAGTGATCGCCTCTGAGTAGACGATATGCGACAGAGTATAGCTGGGGGTTTTTTAAGGTGGTCAGCATAGGGCATCTGCTTTAGGCCTCAAATTCTTTTAGTGAGGTATTTCTGCAGCCTTTCCAGTTGTTGCAGATGTCTTGAGAGGTACATACCAAATGGGGCATTGTATTCTATAATGGGTCTAATGGGGGATGAGTACAGTAAGACAATGACCTCCTTTTTTCTGGATGAAAATCCCTTAGTGATGAGGTGTGCCACATAGAAGGATTTCCTGACTGTTGTGGCGATGTGGTTATTGTTGAAGGTAAGACAACTGTCCACCTGTGTTCCCAAGTCTCTTATCACACTTTCTGTGTTTAGTGTACTGCCACCTATGTGGTAATTCACAGGTACACGTTTTTTCCCCAAAGGGGATAACTATACATTTCTTGGCATTGAGCTTGAGCCCATGGTTCTGGCACCAAGCATCTGTTTCTGTAAGGCCCTTTTGTAGAGTATCCACATAATTTGGGGATTCAATAATGGCTCCCAGTTTGCAGTCATCTGCGAACTTTGTTAGCCAGATTCCCTTAGTGTTGGCCTGTACTTCAGAGAAGTAGATGCCAAACAAGAGAGGTCCCAGGACTGAACCCTGAGGTACTCCACTTGTCACTTGTCTGAAGCTGGATTTGGAGTCAGCTACTTTTACAGTGTGGGTTCTGTCAGTAAGCCAGTTGGCAACCCATTGAGTGACATAGGGATTAATGCCTAGCTTAGTAAGTTTATATTTGATTCCAGAGTGAGGGATGATGTCAAAGGCCTTGGCGAGGTCCAGATAGGCTGTGTGGACTGCCTTACCCTCATCCACGGCTCTGGAGACTGACTCAAAGAAGTCAATCAGGTTTAGAAGACAAGATCTGCCCTTCAAGAACCCAAACTGGGTGGCGTCCAGCGTTTGAAGGTTGCCAATATCTTTGTTTATAAGTTCCATGGCCTTGCAGATGAGACTCGTCAGACTGATGGGGCAGCAGTTCCCGGGATCCAAGGTGGATCCCCCCTTGTGGAGTGGGATAACTGTAGCTGTGCGCCACTCATTGGGCACGAAGCCTGAGGTGAGGGTATGATTAAACATGACACTTAGGTGAGGTGCCAGTTCATTTTGTGGTTCATGTAGTACACAGCCCGGGAGGTCATCTGGTCCCATGGATGCTGTATTCTTAGCTTTGAAGAGTGTGTTTTTTACCTGAGTGGCCATTATTACCGGAATTTGACAATCTTCTGGTATTGAGATGGGCCGTTTAGGGGGTGAGAGGGGGGTGAAGTTGGCAGTGAATCGTTCTGCCAGGATACTGGCAATATCCTTGGGATCAGTATATTTAATACCATTCTGTTGTAGCTCAGAGCAGATCTGAGCATTGCCATTTACATTCTTGACATAGTTATAGAATGCCTTGTGGTTGTCTTTGGAATCTTTGGCAATTTTAGTTTTGTAACTAGCTTTGGAGGATTTTACGAGGGATCTCAGCTTCTTACTGAGGCTGGTAAGGGAATTTTTTGCATTGTGGGATTTTCCTCTTTTCTGCAACAGTTTCTTCCTTTTGTTGTAAAGTTTGTTTATGACAAGGGACCATCAGATTGGCTTCCTTTTTGTGGAGGAGAGCATCTTCATTCTATTTGGGATGGAACGATTCATGCATGAGTGGATGGGCTCATACAGTGCCTTAATGTAGGACTCAGCAGTCGAACCTTCAGTTCCCGTCTGCATGGGTGTCATGAAGTTTGTCACCTCTGACTTGAGTAGCATGAAGTTGGCTTTGGAGAAGTTTTTTATGGAGGTTTCCTTACTGGGGAGTGGGGGTGGGATGTGGATGCTAAGGGTGATTAGCTTATGGTCTGACCTGACCAACGAGGGGGTGACCATATGTCTGGAGCATCGATTTCCCATGTTGGTAATTACCAGGTCTAGGATATTGGAGCCCCTGGTGGGATATTGGATTAGCTGATCCAGGGCATCGGAATTTATGAATTCCAAAAACCTTTGGGTAAAGGTGTTGGTACACAAGTAGTTTTCCCAGTTAATGGCAGGGTAGTTGAAATCACCCAGTATTAGGGTGTTTGGTTGCTATATACATAGATATTTGTACACATTAATAACTTCATTTCTTTATTCTTCTTGCTTATTTACTTTTACTTCCCTTTGTACCCCTTCCCCCCCCTTTTCCCCTTTTCTTTCCTTTTTTCTAACCTGAAGATGATTGCAATCATAAAAGCACAATTTGAACAATTTGTACTGTTTTAGATGTATTGTGACATGTTTTATCCAGTTCAGGAGAATTAATTAATTATCAACCTATATTTCAAAATCAGTTTTAAAACATTTTTAGAATAGTTCTTAGAAAGAAGCAATCTTGTTCAGTACATTTATTGTATATTGTATAGATTTTGTTGCTACTAAAGTTTCTTCCCAATACAATTATTGCATATTCACATGGTTTGCTGCTATACACACAGATATTTGTATATATTATCAACTTTATTCTTTCATTTTCCTTTTCTATTCACTTCCGCTCCCCTCTCCTCCCCCCCATCCCCCCCTCCACCTTTCTTTTGTTTCTTTTCTTTTATTTTTAAGATGACTGCAACCATAAAAGTACAATCTGAATATGTTGCACTGAATTAGATGTATTGTGATATGTTATGTTTTTAAAAAAACAAAAAACTCCTATGTTAATTTTAAATAGAACAACACTTCAGTTCACTATGGTATAATGTACCAAATAATCTTCACATTTTTAAACAATGATTTTCATTTAAATACTAGCTGGTATTACCTTAAGAAAGTATTTGCATATGTAATTAATTCAATTGAAGCAAGCAAATGTATATAAAATGCCATTTATGCAGCTTTCATGGTACTTGATAAAGCTCGGTAGGAACCGAGTGAAAGCGCTTGTGTTAAACGTTGTGTTTTACGTGTTTGGTGGAATAAAATATCAGATTTCTGTCAGCAGCATTGGAATTATTGCATCCGCTCAGCCATCGTGGAATTTACTGTTCTTTGTGTTTGGTTGTATCTTAATATTTTCCAGTATGTTCAAAAAGATGTAGTGAGAATCCTGGGGCATGGTGGGGGATCTGTAGCAAGCTACAATTTGGATTGCAGTCTTACCTAGCGTTAGTTGCACCTGGTGAATTTCAGACGCATTGTTTTGGGCAACTAGCCTGGTGGTATGAATATCCTTGGTGAATATGGACACACCTCCACCTTTAGTGTATCGATCCTGGTTTGGTGGCCAAAAAGTGTGGTAAGAGTTGTAACCTGGTATTGCAGAGTGCTCTCTGCAGCCTTGAACCAGGTCACAGTTACTGCACAGATATCGATGTTATCCATTTTTAGGAGTGCCTCGAGTGTGCATTTTGAGGTTTAGACTTCTAGCATTGAGTAGCATTGCCTTCAGATTTTGCATGCTTGTACATGTTAGTGTTAGTGCACAGAACCACTATATTAGTCAGTACTAAGTCTAGGACATTCAAGCCCCTTGTGGGGGTGCAGACTGTTACACAGCATCTGTATTAACAAAGTCCAGAGATCTTAGGGTGAGTGCATTTGTGCACATATATGACTCCAAATTGATGGAAGGATAGTTGAAATCACGCATGACCAAGGTGTTTGGCTGTCTAGTGAGTGACTCAATTAGGTCCAAGTAGGCAGAGTGGCACTTGTGGTTCATGGTTGGGGACCTGTAGCTAACAATGATAAGAAATTAGAAGTTATGTACTCACCATAACGTTCCATCTGAGTAGGTGTATTCATTTGTCTGCAACCTGTGGGTTATGGATCCGATATCGGATCCGAACCGGCATGGTTTTCCAGCTATGGATCCAAGCTCTCAGCTCCTCCCCTCACCCATAATGCCCTGCTCTACCCTCATGACCTCAGATCGAGTTTGCCAAAGCAACAAAACCCTGAAAAGGGTAACATAGAATATGCAGGAAACTGAAAGGCCAGGGGGATAGGGCGGGATGGTTGCAGACAAATGAATACACCTACTCAGATGGAACGTTATGGTGAGTACATAACTTCTAAATCTGAAGTAGGATATTCATTTGTCTGCAACCTGTGGGACAGAGTCCCCAGCTACCTGAATCTTGGGCGGCCATCATGGAAGGATATTCCGGAGCACCGCGGAGCCAAAGGATGCTCTACCCCTAGATGCAAGATCCAACTTATAGTGGGAAATAAAAGTATGAGATGAAGCCCACGTGGCTGCTGCACAAATATCATCTAGAGGAATCCTAGCCTTGAAGGCTGCCGAGGTAGATACTGACCGGGTTGAATGGGCATGAACACCCTCCGTGCGGCCTTCCTGAAGCTTGATAAGCCAATAAGATGCACTGTGAAATCCAGCGGGACAGAGAAACTTTAGAGATTGGCTTGCCCAAATTGAATTTTGCAAAGGAAATAAACAACTGGTCGGATTGCCTATGACCAGCCGTCCTGTTCAGATAAAATCTAAGTTGCCTGTGAACATCTAGTGAATGTAGCTTATATTCACCTTTGTTTTCATATTTAGGAAGAAAACAGGGAGGTTAATGGACTGATTGATGTTTGCTTCAGAAGCGACTTTAGGAAGAAAGGACGGGTTGGTCCTGAGGTAGACACGGTCCGGATGAAATACCAAGTAAGGAGGTTTAGCTGATAATGCTTGAAGCTCAGAAACTCTCTTGGCCGATGTAATGGCTACCAAAAAGGCTGTCTTGTAGGACAAGAATTTGAGATCCACCGTAGCCGCTGGCTCGAAAGGAGGGGCGGTCAAGGCCTGTAGGACCAGAGAGAGGTCCCAAGGAGGAACTGCTTGCTTTATAGGGGGCCTGAGAAGAAAAGTACCTTTAAGAAAAATTTTACACAATTTGGCTGACATAAGAGGATTAGAGTCATGGCCAATGTGATAGTGAGAAATTGCCGCCAGTTGTACTTTGACTGTGGAACTGCTGGCACCATCGTTAAAGAGAGTGGTTAGAAAGTCAAGCACTAAAGGAAGAGGAACCGTGAAGGGATTCAGGCCTTGCCGCTCCGCCCACAAAGAAAAACGTTTCCACTTGCTTCGGTAAACCTTTCTAGTGGATGGTTTATGAGCTGCCACCAAAATTGCCTTAACCGGTGATGAAATACCGGGAGTCCTAATCAAGAGTGGAACTGGAGCAGCCAAGCGGTCAGCTTCAGGTTGTCCAGATTCGGAGGAGGAATGCAGGATGGATGGGATATCAGATCCGGGATGGGATCTAGAATCCAAGGAGGATTCACTGAGTGAGACCTTAGGAAGGGGAACCAGATCTGTCGAGGCCAGAACGGAGCAATGAGAATCATTCTGCAACCCACCCGAGAGGCTTTCTGAAGAACTTGGAGCATCAGAGGCAAGGGTGGATAAGCATACAGAAGACCGGGTGGCCAAGCATGCACCAGAGCGTCTCTTGGGGTACCTCCGGGAGGAGGTATTAGAGCGAAAAAACTGTCGCACTTGGTGTTTGAGGGAGAGGCAAAAAGATCGCATGAAGGGGTTCCCCACCGTGCGAATATGCGTTCCGCTACTTGACAATTGAGAGACCACTCGTAAGGGGTCAGAATGGTGCGACTGAGCTTGTCCGCTAGGATGTTGGACCGACCCGGAATGTGCGTTGCTATTAGAAAGCGGTTGGTGGAGATTGCCCATTCCCAAACTCTCATGGCTTCTCGACAAAGAGGGTAAGACCTTGTTTCGCGTTGCTTGTTGATGTACCAGACAACAGACATGTTGTCCGATTGAATTGCAATTGTTCCCAAGGGAAGAAAGTCCTGAAGTGCTAGCAACGCTAAGAGCACTGCTCTCATCTCTAGAACATTGATATGCAGTAAGGTCTCTGAATCGTCCCACGTGCCTTGGACGGTCCGGCCATAAAGTGCCCCCACCCGAGGCGGGAGGCGTCCGTGGTCACCGTGGCGAGAGGGGGAGAAGCACAAAATGGGCGGCCTTTGTGGAGATCCGGGGAGTGGAGCCACCACAAGAGGGACCGCTTGCAAGCCTTGCTGATCGCTATGGGATGATGCATGGGGAGAGCAAGGTATGACCACTGTACTAAGAGCGTCCACTGCAGAATGCGCATATTGAGCCTGGCAAGAGGAAGAAGTGCTATAGCCGATGCCATGGACCCTAGAGCCCTCAGGACCAACTCCGCTGAACAGAACTTGAATGGAGAATGGCCCGCACCTGGAGCTGCAGATTTTGAACTCTGTCCGCAGTGAGGAAGGCTCGTAAACTCCTTGTGTCTAGCCTGGCCCCTATAAAATCTAAGAGCTGTGTGGGCGCCAGGTTGGATTTCTTTGTATTTATTGTGATGCCCAGAAAAGGAGCAAGATGGAGAAAGGAGTCTCGGCCAATAGAAGTAGATGCCTTGTTGGGGCGGTAAGAAGCCAGTCGTCCAGGTAGGGAAAGACCTGCACCCCTTGAAGTCTCAGGTGGGCCGCTACCACTGCTAATACTTTGGTGAACACCCTGGGGCTGTGGTGAGACCAAAGGGAAGGACCCGAACTGGTAGTGACTGGCTCCCAGCCGAAGCGGAGAAACCTCCTGAGCGCCTGTCCATCAGGATGTGGTAGTACGCGTCCTTGAGGTCTATCGAGCACATCCAGTGATTTTCTCCCAGAAGGGGAGAATAGATTGCAGAGTGACCATTCGAATTTTTCTTTGGGGACTGCCAGATTCAAGAGAGAGGTCTAGGATTGGTCTTAGTTCCCCGTCTTTTTGGCACTAAAAAGAATCTGGAGTAGAACCCTGATCCGATCTGGTCTGGGGGAACGGGCTGGATGGCTCTTTTCTTTAGCAGATGGCCAATTTCTGCCAAAGCGGCCTCCCGTTGACCGGGTGGGACGCCTGGGAGGGACTTCAACTTTGGAAGGTAAAGGAAAGGAATGCGATATCCTCTGGATATGATTTGGAGAACCCAGCGGTCCGATGTTATGGACTCCCATGCCGCTAGGTGCCCGAACGCCCCCGACTGCCTCCAGAGTAGAGCAGTCGGGCAACCCTCAGGGTTGCTGCGCGGGCCGTTCAGAGAAAGGTTCCTGGACCCGAAGTTTCTGGGAGCCCCTCTGCCTCTAGGGCGGCGTCCTCCCTGTCCTCCTCTGCCACGGAAGGACTGGTTGTCCGGAGCAGGCTGGGACTGCTGCGACTTCGGAACCACATCTTCTTCTGACCCTTTTGGTTCCTAGAATAGGGCCTCTGGGGTGCAGAGAAGCGGATTCCGGCGGCAGACAGCGTCTTCCCGTCCTTTTCGCTCTGGGTCAACGTCTCGAACGGTCTTGCCAAACAGAGCAGAACCATCAAAGGGGCGTCGAACGACGCTTTGAAGGGCTCAGAAAAATCGAGTGACGGAGCCAGGCCTGACGTCTAGTGACCAGTCCTGTCCCGCAGCTCTAGCGGCGCCTTCCGTTGCATGGGAGAGTAGCCGCATAGAAGTATTAGTAACTGACCTAAGAGTGGCCATACGGGTGGAGTGCAGAACTCTGTCCTCCTCCGAAATGGACTCGGGGGGGGTGCAGCGTATTCTTTTATAAGATCTCGCTGCATCCTAATGACATGTGCCAAATAGTTCAGCGCTCTTACCGAGAAGGTCGCCGAACTAAACATCCGCTTCCCCAAGCGGTCCATCATCCGAGACTCCTTGCTCGGGGGGTGGACTGAGGGACTCTCCTGAGCCAGTTCCCTCTTGGTGGCCGCCGCCGTCAACATGGCATCTACCGGAGGCCCCTTACTCCAATGGGCCCGGTCGGATGGCGGACTAAGGATCCTATCCGGTCTCTTGGGAATTGGCTCCACGGTGTCCGGTTCCTTCCACGCCCTGGTGGTAATAAGGTCCACCAGGGGTCGGCAGGGGACACCCAAGAGGTAGACGGGCCCGCTTCAAATGCCTCCAAGAACACGGACTCGTCCGAGGAAGACTTGGGGGCAGACCACCCCCCCCTTATACGGAGCATTTCCATGATGTCTCCAAATGAGACATCCTCGGGGTGACCGTGGGGAGCCTTCCCTTCCTCCAAGTCCGTGTCTTCTGTGAGAGACTCGGGGAGTCAATGTGCCTCCTTTTGCGTATGCTTGCGAGGGACATCCTCTGGGGGGCTGTCAGAGGAGTCCTCGCAAGCAGCAATTTGTTCCATAGGAGCAACTTGGGGCACAGAAGCGGGCTGTCCCAGGGGCCGGATGGTGGAAGCCTGGCCCAGTGCAGAGGGAGCGGGACGGAGCCGAACAAGTGCCGGGGTCCGGAGACCCTCAACAGAGCCCTCTCCACTACATCAAAAGCCGAAGGGAGCCGACCTCGACCAAAGGATCCGACAATCGGCTCCCTCGGATCCGGAGAGTGGACGGAGCCGGCGCCGGCGCCGGATCCGGCGACAGTGCGCTCCGACACAGACGGCGCCGAAGGAGCACTGATCCCCGGATCCGAGGCTCGGATCCAGGCTCCGAGGTCGGATCCGACACACTCGAGGGCAGGGTCGGATCCGGTACCAAGTACTATCGGCGCCGACCCACCCCGCCCGAAGCTGCTCGGCTCCAGCTGCTCCGAACCCGGATAGCGGGTCGGAGAAGGAGCAATAGGCTTAAAAGGGTGTTGAGCTCCCAGAGGGGAGGCAAGAGCACTCCCATCTGCATCTGGGCCTGGATGAATCTTCTCATCATCCGTCCAGATCAGCATCTGAAAGGCTATATGTAGATCTCGACGAGGCTACCGAGGTAGGCCTGGAGTGCCTCCTCGATAGCCTCGACGGAGATCGGGTCTCCTCCTCCTCAGGACCCGGTGAAAAGCACACAGGGGACCGGAGCCGAGAAGGAGGAGACCGAGCCGACAACGGAGCCGGGGGAGAAGCCCGCTTGGCTGGCGGGGCCGAAACAGAGGTCTCGGCCCGCCGCTTGTGGTGCTTCTCCCTCCGGTCCTTTTTTCTAGCATCCCTCTCCTCTCCAGAAACGGGAGGTTGAGTCCCAGGAGCAGGAGGGGGTGCCACAGAGGGAATAACCGTAACCACAGTTGTTCCCGAAGGAGCGGAGGCCGGAGCCGAGTCTGGCGGTAAAAGACCCGCCAAGACAAGCTTGGACCTCCGCTCCCTCAGTGCCCTGGGGTTGAACCCTGCACAAATGGAGCATCCAGATGTGAGGTGTTCAACCCCCAGGCACTTAACACACCGAGTGTGGCCATCAGCCGGGGAGAGCTTATGGCCACACTCGGAGCATTTTGAAAAAACAGATTTGGGCTGATCAGCCATTCAAATCTATAAAGCTACTAAAAAAAGTAACTAAACTAATACAGACACACAGGCCCAACACACACACTCTACGCCAACAGCGAGGGGAGGGAAAAAAAATTACTTAATTTAACTCTAAATAAAACTATCAAAGAGGGAAACCTAAACTTTCACACAAAAATACACAAAAACTTTAAATTTTCTGTATTAACAGTTAAGAAACAACCACTTAGCTGAGAGCTATGAATACCAATCCAGTCACCAGCGCGGCAAACGAGATCTGAGGTCATGAGGGTAGAGCAGGGCATTATGGGTGAGGGGAGGAGCTGAGAGCTTGGATCCATAGCTGGAAAACCATGCCGGTTCGGATCCGATATCGGATCCATAACCCACAGGTTGCAGACAAATGAATATCCTACTTCAGATGGGGGGTTTACACACAGTTAGTTGGACTTGGAGTAGCGCTATGGAGATGTACTCTGACCAGTCTTGCAGTGCATTTGTCTTTAATGAAGATGTATACACCTCCACCTTTGGTTCTTTCATGCTCATTTTGATGTGTGAACGTGTGGAAGGCATTGCACCCTTGCATGGCCAGGGTGCCCTCTGTGGCCTTGAAACATGTCTGACTCCACAGACATGGAACATCTTCTAAGGTAAGGAGTTCTTCCAGTGACAGCAGTTTCTGATTTACACTCCTAGCATTAAGCAGCATGACCTTCAGTTTGTCTGCAGTTTATTATGTTACATTCGGACTTCAGTTGTTCTGACACTGCCTAAAAAGGCCACTATGGGGGAGACAAGCACCTTCATACAGTACAGTGCAGTATGTCTCCAGTCATTCACTGCAACATGGACTATGACAGAGTCATATTGGTACTTGTTGTGGAGAAACTTGACTATGCGTGATCTGCCAGACCCTAGTACCAGACAGGCAGCTGACTGCGACCCTCTCCTTGGCCAGCCTGGTGAGGAGGACATCTGTGCGTCTTACTATGGAGTCGCTTATGAGCAAGACATTTGGTTTTGAGAGATTTTGCCTGAGGGACGTATTGGCTGAGACACTGGTACGTGTATTATTATGTGTACCGGATTCTGATGGGTCTGCACTGTGTGCAGTATGTTTGCACTTGGGAGGTCTCTAATCATTACATTTCTAGAGGTTACCTCTGCCTATGTGGATTTATGTGCAAGAGGTGAATTAGGTGGCTGATAACATGTTTGATATCTGGTTTGTTAGGTGAGAGAAATGATTTCAAATTCATAGTATAGATACAACTCTCACATATTGTATTAGTTTGTTTTAGCAGTAACTGGTTGTCAGTATACATGAAACAATTGATCTGTTGCTTCAGGATGCCCATGTAAATCAGACTGCCTGGAGAAATGGTGGGAAACTGTATGTCCATTATGAAAGGTATATACTGTAGTAACTAGTGGGGAGTGAGTTAGATGGACCAGGTTTTGGTGCAATACTAACAAAATGTGTCTATTCTATGGAGAGCTAGGGTTACAAATGTGTGTCAGTGTTTCATAATGCACAACTGAGTTGCTCGCAGGGCAGCGGTGCAACTCTGAGCAGTTACGGTAAGCCGAGTGCAAACACCCCAAAACACAATGCTGGAATACAAGCGAAGTTAAACTATTTTAAACAAGTAAACAATGAGAAAAGCAAACAAACATTGAGCCTTATTCCAGCAATCCCCAACTCAGATGGGTTCTTGGCTGCAAAGTTTTGCCACAAGAGTGCAGGAGGGCCTTCTTAATGTAAAAGGGCTGGTTTTAGTGCTCCAATGATACCAAACAGTCTAGATTCAGCAAGCCTGAATTGAGTCTATGCTAGAAAATCCAAAGTGCAGAAAATCGCAATCACAACAGAACAACAAATAGTTTAAATAAAGCAGCAATTCAGTTGAATACTTCAACAAAAGTATAGACAACAAACCTTCCTAGTGTGAAATAAGTCTAGAACCCAATTGCTTAAACCAAAACTAAGACACTTTCAGAACAACAGACACAATAAGCCTTCAACTAGCAATTCTCAACTTAGAAGGGTGTAGGCTATCCTCCCCTGACAGAAGAGTCTACACCACAAGCCTTCCTAATGTAAAATTACTGGTTTGGAAGCCAAGTGCTTAAACCATAACAAAGAGACTTAGAACAACAGCCACAATAAGCATTCCACCAGCAATTTCTAGCTCACAAGGGCAAAGGCTACTGTCTCCTCCCACCAAAGTGTAGACTACAAACGTTCTTAATGTAAGACAACTGGCCTGAAGCCCAAGTACTTAAACCAAAAGTAACAGGCTTAGAATAACAGTTACAATGTAATGCAATACCAGACTGATGACAGTGACATGTCATTTAATCTACTTACATACATCATGTCATAATTAATAGGCCCTGCATTATCTTGATGAGAAAGCCCTGTGGTCTGTCCAGCTGCTGCATGTGTCTAGTGAGGTTCCTGCAAAAGAGAGCATTATACTGTCTTACTGTTCTGATGAGTTTGACTACAATGGTGTCATACAATCCTGAGATCTGAATGTGATGGCTTGTCTTACGATGTGCACCATAAGTTTGTACTGGAAAATATTAAAAGAGAAAGGTCATAAAGTAATGACACATATTGCAGTTCCTGACTTCACAACCCTTACAAGAGAATACACTAGAAAGTACTGTTATGATGATGCTATCCACTGTATCATTTGGCAAGGCAAATATAACTGACAGGCACAATTATCATTTCAACAACACAAATGCAGATATACTAGGCACTAATGCAGCTATACACCCTGTCATCAGACACAAAGCTTTTGTATCCCTGAATCCAAAAGCGAGAAAACTGGGATATGGCACAGTTATCATCACCTGCACATGGTGCAGGGCAGGAGGCCTAGGCTGGCACAAAGTCGATGAGTGTGTGTGAAGGATAAAGGGAAGCAGACAGGCTGTGCTGTGTGTGTTTGTGTTTGTAGGGTTTCTCCGTATGCAAGTCTTGTGTGCTGTGTGTGTTTGTGTTTGTAGGGGTCCTCCGTATGAAAGTCTTGTGTGCTGTGTGTGTTTGTGTTTGTAGGGGTCCTCCATGTGAAAGTCTTGTGTGAGAATCTGCATGAACACAGCCAAGCTCAGTGCTAGCATGTTGGACAAGTGCGAGCCATGCATGGTAGAGGTGGCAGTTCATCGCTGTCACCCCCTACCATGAGAACATTGGTACCTCCATGCCCAAAGTCGGATGGGAGTGCTGCTACCTCAGCATGACTGATGTCTGCTGGACATGCTCCCTTCACGGGAATGCCCAAGACAACGACCCCATGGCCTGTCATGTCTGGGTGTGGACAGCACAATCACCGATGGACCAGCGGAATTACTGCTACTATGGAAGTGTGATCGGGAATGGCCATATTGGCCATCAGGAGATATTATAACTGAACTACACCCATGAGGACGTTGTTCCCCTTCCAGAAGACGTTCCATCACAGACAGTGCTCGTTCCATGACAGACACCTCCCATTCCAATGTGTTATTCATCTGATCCAGGGAATTGGCAACACTGTGGAGGAAGTCACGCTTGTCATATTGTGCTACATCCACAACCATGAGCATTTGTCTGGAATGCCTTTCTTGGCATGCCTGTGCCACCACGATGACCCTAAACATACATTGTGACACACTGGAAAAGACACCTGCAGCAGGTGAAGGAGGGACAGCAGGCACCCTCCGAGCACCCCTATCAAGCCTCCTGCATGGCATCTCACCAACACTTTGGCTACAGCGAGAATCAACAAGCAGTGAAGCCGCCATAGCCACATTTCTCTGCTCAGTGTCACTGCCCTCCATATGTCCAATATTTGTGAGCTCAGTGGACTGCGTACGCATTGGCCTACTGGCTGTGTCCAGGGAAAAAGAAGGGGTGGCTGGATGTCAGCCTCTATGTCAGATTCAACCTCTGCACCCTCCAACTGTGCTTCAGTTACGCCACCATCATCATCAGTGTTTAATGAGACACTTGACATCAGATGGTACAGGGTCCACACTCCCACTGTCATGATCACCTGTGATAAAAAGGGAGAAACACAGGCAAACGTTAATACCTGCACTACTATGGTGCAATATATGCTATACAACCAACAGTGCTACCACTGTTACAGACAGTACAGCAATACACAAAACAGGCCTAAAATGACACATTATATTTCTAGAAATTGATCTGTAGTACTGAAAAAAACTTAATTTGGCTTGCCATCTGCAGGAGGCCTACATTGCTGGATTCCTGAAGGCCCTGAAATAAGTTAAGCACGAGGCAAGGCCAACAACATCACATTTAATAATAAGACAGAAGGTACTACATTTACTCTCTCAATCAGCATGATGTGCTACTTCAACAAGAACGTGGCTGACAACTCCAAGCTGAGCTTATCATTATACTAATATTCAACCCTCCCACCCTATAAAACACATGTGACACAGAAGTAACTTATTTCAATTGTTTTACTATGCAACAGTATTGAACTGGTCATATAACAAAACCAACATGAAAGCTCTTCCTTGGACTGAAAATAAGGTGCACCCACATCAATTACATATTGTGGGCCAGTCTGCTGTGAGTTGTCCTGTTGCAGAAGATTCACCAGAAATTCCTCAATGGGGATGAGAGGTGGTGCTGCAGCAGGCCCATCCCTGATTACCCTCTGTTCTCGGGCAACAGCAGCTGCACGCCTCTATGCAGATGTGAACATGTCAATGGCCCTGTGGCACACCTGCTCATAAGTACGGCCATAGCCGTCCACGACATTTATGTTAGCAACGATTTGCTGCCATATTCTCAGCTTCTCTGGAATATTGGTACGACCCCTTCCAAGAAGAAAAGCACCAAGTTGACAGAACTAATCCACTATGAATGTGCTTTCTGCCTCACTGAAGCGGGGGGGGGGGTATGTGCCTCAGTGACATTTCCTGTTCTAAAACACAACAGAATGATAATACACATAACTACAAAGTAGCTGTTATCAGATAAAACAGTTAAGGTAGGCAGCCAGTAGTACCCACTGGAAAAAACATAACACATACGACATGTGAAATACTAACAACAGGCAGGATGCAAAATAAGGAGAATAGCAAGGGCAACATATCCTTGTGTGTGCCACAGCAGTAACTCAGCTGTGCCCCCCCCCACAAAAAAAGTCCATTCAAGTTTGTGACAGTAACTTCTATTTGCTCCCCTCACCCACGAAAAAACAGGCATATGAATCATGTTGCTAAAAAAATACTTTTGAAATGCTAAACATGCATTCAAAAGACCTGACCCTGAAACATTTGTACATATGTATCACACAGTTTGCTATTTTCATGTATTGTCAGTCATTTGTACCTCTGAAATGGCTTGACAGACATGGCTATGCCATCAGTACACTTCTAACTAATGAATACAAATAACAGTGTAAAAGGCTTTGCTTCACATTATTCATTAATATATTCCAGCATATGCATTTTGTAGGTAAGAAAAATTGACAGCATACCTACTGGAGTTCAATACTCCACTGTAGATAGCTTGGGAAATATTTTGCTTTTCTGAATATGTAGCACGTATCCTCACCATCAGTTTGGCTAGCTATACATTTGCCTTTATATAATGGAGTAAATTATTAATGGACTGCATCTGTCTAGGCTGTGTTTCAGAGATGATAATTACAGAATACGCAGCTGAACTGCATGCCAATCAATCAAACTGGTGGAGCTATTCAATAAGTTATAAAAGCAACTATTTACACTCCATGCTGTTTTTCCTGTGGATTTCAAACGTAGTGGAGTACAGACACAAAGTCTACACAGACAGAATGTTAGGAACTGCTGCTGCTGCTTAACTCCATTTGCATGTGCTACAGGCTGCAGGGCAATGTTACTGCTGCTGCTGCCAATAGGCCTCGGTTGAGACAGAAAAAGAGTTTTCAGGCCACATTTAACTTATCACAGCATACATGACATGGACATTGTACAGTGTCACAGGGTGGCCAGGGACTCAATACAGGAAGCGTGTGACCTCTACCAGCCTTAACAAAGAGCCACAGCCTTTACCTCTCCATGTATTGGCTGTGTACTGCTTGTATCACAGTCAGCCCTGAACTAACACTGTAGCAACTGCTGCATATACAAGGCAAGTCCTGAACATGTACTGTACTGTATAATAATATTATGACATGACTTTGTATTTCATCACTTGGTACAGTAAGCAACTACAAGGTGGGAGATATGTACAGAAATTAATGTCACATGTGACACCAAAGAGTTATTTGACTTGTATGTGTCCATTAGCAAGTAGCAGGCCTCAAAGATTCACACACTGATACCCCCCCCCCCCCAAAGTAATGATCATCAGTGCATGCCCTCGATTTAGCACAATACATTTCAAATGGGAAATCATAACAGAGAGAAGTTTGAAAGTAATGAGACACACAGTTTCCGGCTTTACCACCCTCACAAGATCAAAGTGGCAGGATGCAAAACAAGGAGAGTGACTAGACCAACATAGCCTTGTTTGTGCTGTAAGAGCAGCTCAGCCTGGGTCCACCCCCTTGAAAGAACAATATACTCATGCATGTTCCATGACAGGAACCCACCTTTGTTCCCCATCCCAAAAACAGCAGTCTGTACTTGTTTGTGTCATCCAACCTTTCATTAATTTGGTAGTAACTGCATATTATATTGTTGCCAGTGAATATCCTCACACATTTTAAGGAAAATGACACAGACTAGTTTACACACTGCATGTCTCTGAGTGCTGGTCAGTTATCTAACAAATGACCAAAAAACATAGAAAGGTAGGACACAGCTGTATATTTGCAAGCAATAATCATTGCAGGTTGTGTAATAAATAAGTGCACTACATCCAAATATATTACATAGAATACACTGACAAATAACAAGTCATGCCTTGATATCAGTGTACATTCAGTTGCACTTGGTTGTGTGAGGAATTACATCATGTATTTGCTGCAAAAGTGTTTGTAGGACAAAGATGGATAAGTCCCCCTCCTGTTTTGTGATGGTGCATTGCAGTGAGAGTTGTGATCCAGACCTATGTAGTCGTATCTCATGTGGACTAACAGTTTCTACTGTGTATGTTAGACTGATTTTCATAATTTCAACTAATTCTCCATGTTTTATACTTTTTTCTTTTTTGTTTTTGGGGGCACAGTTTGTGGATGCGCTGCTTAGCACAAACAGCTTTGGCTATGCAGATTTCATTTGCACATACACGGCAGTGCAAAACTGGACAAATGGGCCACCTAGGTAGCAGACAGGACCTAGACAGCCACAAACATACACTGAATATATTCAGTTAATTCTACTGTTCGTCACGCAAACACATTTCCCGGCAGTGCACATTCTCACACATAGTGCTCAATGGTAAGCAATGCTCAACACTTTCAAAATGCTGCAAATTGAGAAAGTGCACACTCCCAGTAAGCACGATACCCGCAAATGGTGGGAAAACATCATTCTACATTGGTCTTGACCTGTGATAGGCATGGCCGGCATTCCTGGAGAGTTTTTCAGATTCCATGCTCAAAGATGGGTGTCCAGGAGTCCAAAGTGTTTGTGGGACTTCTAGTGAATGAACATGGGCCCAGGCTGTTGCAGAGTGACTACTGTGGCTCGGATTACAAGGTAGAGGCACTGGTGAACAATGTAGGAATCACTATAGAGACCTCAGGATGATGAAAAGGGATACCCTCAACCACTGGCTCGAGGAATGTAGGACTAGGAGCACCCTACAAACGTGCAAGTATCACTTACAGAGACTACTTGTCAGAGTTAAAAGCTGGATATAGTCAGGATTGGTATGCTTAGTGGTATTTTGTTGTGTCCTGTTTTTTTTCACAGCAGTCACAGACTGGGAATTGAAAAGGCAAACCCATGCCACTAGACTGGCAAGGATGCGAGATCCATGTGATATGTATGCATCCCAGCAGTGGGGCTATTTTAGCATTAGAAGTTACAATGCATTTACTGGTTAATTATACAGTTGTATCAAATTGAGCATTCATTTCTTAACTGTAATAGGGAAGTATGCATGCATTATGCCGAAGGGCAAAACAACAGTTCATTATTATAAAGTAGTCATATGTTGTGCCTTCAAAATTTGCACTTCCCAAATATACAATACTGTTAAGTTTTCATCAGTATTGCAATGTAATGTCAGAGATGTAAACAATGTCACCATTGGCTTACTGTAAACTGTAATCAGTGTATTTGGACAATGCGTATGTGCAATGTATGCACACATCAAGGATTGCTTACTGAAATCTGTAGTATATTGTGCATCTGTTAGAAGCTGAGTAGACATAACAGTAAACAAAGATATTTGTTAGGAGATGATACTGCTAAAAGCAAAGGTAATAGAATAGAGTCAGCTACTTGTATCAATACTTTGTATGTCACATATAAAGTTACTAATTTTCACCCTTTTTTTGCTCTCACTCCAACCCTTTTCTTCTCTTTTTTTTATAATTTGTTTTTCTGTTTATTTTATTTTTTTCTTTTTCCCCACAGCACACTGGGATAGGACTGTCCCATGAGACCCACCTGTTCCACTCCACTGGCTACAGCACCGCTGCACAGCACATCTGGTGCAGAACCTGGTAGCAACCCCTATACCAACCCTGCACTACCCATCTCCTCAGGTAGTTCTGCCCTGGAGGATAGGCCTCTGGCATCCTCCAGAAGCAGTGTCAGGGTGGGTGTGTGGTGAGTTTATTACCCATGATGAACTGTCAGGGATGGCACATAGTATTGTGCATCACAGTGTTGGTGCACACCTATGCCAAATGGAGACACTGCTCTCCATCACTGTATTAAATAACACAAGGAGATGCAGACGTCAGCCACAGCAGTCATCAGAACAGTGAGGTGACCGTGATGACAGTCCACTGAGTAAGGACTCGATTCTGTCAACGAAAATGATGCCCAATGGTTCGCTGCATCCCCACCCTCACCCCAACCATGATGTTCACCTACCTCATGTGCCCTTCACCATTCCTGTGTCTCGTTTTGCTCATCTGCAATTGCTTCTTCACCGGCCCAACTTACCACACAGAGACATTCCTACAGATTTTCCCAGCACTCCTCTCTCTCAAACAAAAAAGGGCACCTATCCCACAAAAAATATTCTCCCATACATAGCTCTCCATTTCACAGGTGTCTTCATAGGTAGGTACTATCTGTCCGAAGGCATTTATAAGCCTAGCCGGAATGTGTTGGCTTTTGCCCCCCTTATATTAGTTCCCTGTGCCCCTGTCCAGCAGAGCCATTGAAGTGATCCCTGGGGTAATCTTTCTGTTTCCCATCCACTCGTCAAGGTTTCTCTTGAAGAGGGTTAGCTAGGAGCTCTGCCTAATGTACATTGGAATCTTGTTCCAGAGCATGGGAAGTCTCTGGGACAGGAATCTATCCCTCCAGCATGTCCTATTTATTGTTGTGGTGAGGTTTAGATCCCTGGAGCATGTGGATAGAGGGCATATGGTTTTCTTTAGGTGGAGCCAATTCTGGGTTAGACATGGCCTTGTATGTCAGGCAGAAATCACCTCTGAGTAGGCAGTATGCAACCGAGTACAGCTGGAGTTTCTTCAGTCGAGCTGCATAGGGCATCTGCTTGAGGCCAGTGATCCTACTTCTGTGGTCTTTCCAGTTGTTCCAGGTGTCTTGTAAGGTATATCCCAAATGGGTCACTGTACTCTATGATGGGTCTGATGAGTGATGCATAGAGGGGCCCAATGACCTATTTTGATCTGGATGCAAACCCTTTTGTGATTAGGTGGGCCACATAGAAGGATTTTCTAACCACCTTAGCAATGTGATTATCAAAGGAGAGGTTACTATCTACTTGGGTCCCCAGATCCCTTATTACGTCTTCCGTATTTAGGGGGCTACCACCTATGTGGAAGTTTGTGGGTGCTTTGTTTTTTCCAAAGGGGATGACTATGCACTTTTTGGCATTTAGCTTGAGGCCATGGTTTTGACACAAGGTATCTGTCTCAGTGAGACCCTTATAGAAGACGTCTGTGTCAGCCGGAGAGTCAAGCCCCTAGCTTGCAGTCATCTGCGAACTTGGTCAGCCATAGTCCTCCTGCGCATGCCTGTACCTCTGAGAAGTATATGCCGAACAGGAGGGGTCCTAGGACTGAGCCCTGGGGAACGCCACTTGTAACCGGTTTAGAGTCAGACCTAACTCCCGCAACTCTTACCATGTAGGTTCTGTCCGTGAGCCAGCTGGCAACCCATCTCGTGACGTAGGGGTTTATGTTCAGGCTGGTGAGCTTGTCTAGAATACCTGAGTGGGGAATGGTGTCGAAGGCCTTTGCAAGGTCTAGGTAGGCTGTGTGGACCACCTTTCCATTGTTTATAGCCTTGGTAACTGTCTCAAAGAAGTCCACCAGGTTTAGGAGGCATGATCTGCCCTTAACAAAGCCGTACTGGGTAGGGTCCAGTGTTTGGAGGTTTCCAATGTCTCTGTTAATGAGATCCATGATGATGCGCTTCATAGCTTTGCAGACCAAGCTAGTCAGGCTTATAGGGCGATAGTTCCCGGGGTCCATTGTGGCTCCACCTTTGTGGAGTGGAATAACCGTTGCTGTGCGCCACTCTGTGGGCACGTAGTCTGTGGAGAGGCCGAGTTTAAACGGTGTGTTTAGGTGAGGGGTTAGTTCTTCTATGAGCTTCTGTAGGACGCAGCCTGGGACAACGTCCGGTCCCATTGATGCTGTGTTTTTGGCTTTGAAGAGGGCTTTTTTAACCTGAGTGTTTGTGATTTCAGGGGCACTACAATCTTCTGGTATAGTTATGGGCCCTTCTGGGGGTGGGGTGAAGTTTGCACTGAACCTGTCTGCCAGGATGTTGGCTATATCAGTCGGTTCAGTGTATTTTGTGCCATTCTGCACCAACTCCGAGCAGATCTGAGAATTGCCACTTAGATTCTTGACATAGCTAAAGAATGCCTAGCGGTTATCTTTGGAGTCCGTGACAATTTTTCTTTCGAAGCTAGCCTTGGATGATTTTAAGAGGGAACGTAGTTTCTTGCTGAAACTGATCAGGGATGTCTTCCCTTCTTGGGATTTTACTCTTTTCTGTACTAGTTTCCTCCTTCTATTGTACAGCTTGTTTATGGCAGGGGTCCAACCAGACTGGGTTCCTTTTCTTGGAGGAGTGAGTCCTGGTTTTGTTTGGGATAGCCCGATCCATGCATTCTTGTACGTGCCCGTAGAGTGCATTAGTAAAGGATTTTGCAGCTTGGACAGCGTTATCCTTTAGCATTGGGGCTTTGAAACTTCCCACCTCAGTCTTAAGTAACGTGAAGTTTGCTTTTGAAAAGTTTTTCACGGTGGTTTCTTTGACTGGGGGGGGGAGTGGCGAAATGTGGATATCCAGAGTGATTAGTTTATGGTCAGATCTAACCAGCGAGGGGTTGACCTCCGGTGTGGAACACCGGTCGCCCATGTTGGTGATGACCAAGTTCGATATGTTGTCACCTCTGGTGGGGGTGTTGACCAGTTTATCCAAGGTGTTTGAGTTTATAAATTCTAGGAAATGTTGGGCAAGGGAGTTTGTACTTGAGTAGTTCTCCCAGTTAATGTTTGGGTAATTGAAATCACCCAATATCAGGGTGATTGGTAGGACCTTTATGTTTCCCAGTGTTTCCAGGATGCAGAGTGGGGGTCCACGGACATGGTGGGTGATCTGTAGCAAGCTATAATTTGAATAGTAGTTTTGCCCATTGTTAGTTGCACGTGGACGATCTCTGAAGCATCGTGCTGTGCCACTAACCTGGAGGTGTGGGTATCCTTGATGAATATGGATACCCCCCCCCCCGCTTTTTGTATTTCGGTCTGAGTTTTGTGGCCGAAATGTATGTTATGAGTTGTAGCCTGGTAGTGCTGGGGTGCTCTCTGGAGCCTTACACCAGGTTTCTGTTACTGCACATATATCGATTTTCTCCATATTGAGGAGTGCCTTGAGTGCGTGCATTTTGAGGTTTAGACTTCTGGCATTGAGTAGCATTACCCTCAGTTTTTTGTTACTTGTGCTATTTACGGCGGTGGGTTTGTTTTCTGAGCCTTGCCTAAAAAAGGCACTATGGGGGTGGCAATAGCCTTGGCCAGTATTTGAAAGCCTAAGGGTGACAGGTGCAAGCCGTCTCTAGCGAAGAAGCGTGGTTTGTCGAGCATGTTGTCCCAGGCTGACAGACACTGGAGCCCCTTTGAATGACACCAGAAGCTTAGCCAATTGTTGAAATTGATCATTTTTTCTGTATACCGTATCATTCTTGATGAGGGCAGGATGCTACTCAGGGTCAGTGTCATACCAGCCTGGGCAAAGTGATCAGGGAGCTCCTCCATGTCGCTTTTCATGTAGTCCAGGAAGGTACGTCTCAGGTCATTCAAACCAACATGGACAATGACAGAGTCATATTTGTACTTGTTCTGGAGTGACCTGAGTGCTTGTGCTATGTGGCGAATCCTGGCACCTGACAGGCAGCTAACAGTAACCTTGTCCTTGTTCAGCCTAGTGAGTGGGACGTCAGTGTGCCTGACTATAGAGTCACCTATTACTAGTGTGTTGGGTATGTTATTTTGCCTTAAGGGCTGTGATTGTGTGGCCCACTGGTTTTGTGAAGTATGTGTTTCATGATTTGTGCTGGGGGGTGGAGGTTGCTTGGATGTCTGCTTTGGAGGTCTCTGTTGCTTCTGCAGATTTTTATTTAGAGCCTCTGAGTATGTTTTCGTGTATTTATGTGTGTTTTTTGCCGAGGCTGGTTTCATGGGTCTATGTGAGACTGGTGGTGTGATTCAAGTAATTCCCTTCTCCTCTTGACTGCCTGGTCCAGTCTTGGGTTGAGAGAACTTAGCCTCCAGTCTGGCTGTATAATTGCAACTCTCGCATGTATTAGTGTTTGGTAGAAGGAGGATAGTTTTGTCGGTGTACATGAGGCAGTTGTAACATTGCCTCAAAATGCCCAGATTCACCAGTTGGACTGGAGAGTACACCTGAAACTGCCCTTTGGACATGCCTGGATAGGTACAGTGAACTGTTTTACTGATTGGCTGGTAAGGTCGAATGGAGTGCCTTGTCCTTCTCTACCGTATGGGGGTGCCTAGTGCTAAGGTTTATTAGTGCTTGCTATGAGTTTTGAGCAAGTGCCGGTATGAGAAGCGAATGGTTTGAGTGCTTAAGTTGAAAGTTTGTCTAGTTCCAAGGGAAAAATTGAAGAGTAGACTTTGTGGAGCCGGGAACGGCACGCAAAACCGAGCAAATTCGGGTTTTATAGCAGGGAAATGAAAAAGATAGAAATTAGCCCAAAACAGCCAATAAACTACTAATTACTGGGCTGAAACTACTCCTCCAGGGACAGCTAGGCTGCTCAAAGTGCCCTCTCTCACAGTGAACAGAGAAACTTCCTTCTATCCAAGTAAGGTATGGGTAAACACAGAAACTTGTAACACAGCCCTGAATTCAGCACTAACCTGAAAATTGGACTATACTAGCTTAGAAAGGCGGGAAAACAAGCATATTTTTTTGTTTTTTTTTCAATAAATAAAGCAGATACAATCAAAAAACACTTTAAAGACACAGAAATGGCTATCACACTTGAGTGTGTAGCCTACAGCAGTTAAACAGGTAATTTAAACACAAAAATGACTTTGTTAAAGTGCAGGCAGTAAAATAAGTACAATATATAGGTGAAACAAGCTTTTTAAATCACAGAAACTCTAGAAAATTGGCGTTTTAGGTGGAATTAGCTAAAGGCAACAAGAAAATGCAGAAAAATTATACTTAATCACTCCAACGTCTCTCTTTTGTCTCACTGCTGCTGTAGAACTCTGCATGACACCAGGCAGGAGCTTGCTGAGCTGTATACTAGCACAAAAAACCCTTGCAAATGGGGGTTTTATAGCAGGGAAATGAAAGAGATAGAAATTAGACCAAAATGGCCAATAAACTACTAATTTCTGGGCTGAAACCACTCCTCCAGGGACAGATAGGCTGCTCAAAGCTCCCTCTCTCACAGTGAGCTGAGAAACTTCCTTCTGTCCAAGTAAGGTATGGGCAAACACAGAAACTTGTAACATAGCCCTGAATTCAGCACCAACCTGAAAACTGGACTATACTAGCTTAGAAAGGCGGGAAAGCAAGTATTTTTTTTGTTTTTTTTTCAGAAAATAAAGCAGATACAATAAAAAATCAATTTAAATGCACAGAAATGGCTATCACACTTGAGTGTGTAGCCTACAACAGTTAAACAGGTAATTTAAACACAAAAATAACTTTGTTAAAGTGCAGGCAGTAAAATATGATACACATGATTCTGTCCAGTTCTGTATACAACATATTGTGTTGTGGTCACCTCTCTCTCTCTCTCTCTCTGAAAAATTTGTGCATATATGTTCATGTTTTATTCTGGAAGAAATGGATAGCTATGGTTCTTGTCTACATCTTTCCTACACATTCCTGCTGTGCTTTCATTTTGTTCACTCCCCTGTTTGCTCTCCACTTTACCAGTTTCCTGTCTTTCCCATTTCTTTTCATTAAAGAACTATTGCGCAATGGTGTGCATTGCACACTAACATGAGGCTAAGGCAAAACCAGTTCTAAGCATGATATTGTTGGATTGGAAACAATATTATGTATCCATGTTTTAGACACTCTGTACCAACTATCACGCTTCAGAATTTGGATTTACGCATAAAATTATTTCAGACTGCTATATTGCACCTGGAATAGAACCAAGTACCATCTGGAAAAAAATGTGTGCATCACTGCATTAACAGGTGGTGCCACAGACTCAGTTGATTAGCAGGTGTATTTTAGAAAATTTATAGCAACTGGCAGACTTAACTTCTCTTGTATACAATGCTAGTTAACTGAATATCTGGATGCAGGAATTAATGCACTTAATGTAGTGATAAATTCATTTTTGAGGCAAATGGTTTAGCTATAGATAATACATTAAAGTGTTTTTGTAGTAGTACTGTTCATCATTGCTGTACGATGTACAGGATCTCACACTACTGCTGTACAAAACTAAATGATTATCTCACAATAATGCTTTATAAAATATTACTGGGGATCTCACAATGCTGCTTCACACAAATTTGATGAAGAAGGTACGACATTAGTAATATGGAGTGCAAGCAAGGGGGGAGTACAAAGGGAAAGCTTTCCTAAACTATGTCACTTAGAATTGAATGAATTAAATACACGTACTAACTAACTCTATGGCAGCAAGTGTTAATGCACTGCTGTTGGAGGCAGATAGTACTGGGTTTAAATACAGGTGGAAGTAATAATTTTACAGGCGTGCTTATATTGCTGCCATTTACTGTTGCTTCACTTTGGTGCATGGTGCACAGCATCATTCAATAATTCTTTAAAGAAAGGAAATGGGAAAGACAGGAAAGTGGTGAAATGGGGAGCAAGCAGGGGGATGAACAAAGTGAAAGCAAGGCAAGAATGTGCAGTTAAGATGTAAGAAAGAACCACAGCTATCAATTTCTTCCAGAACAAAACATGAACATAATATGCACAAATTTTGCTAAATTTGGGCTGTCACTTCCAGGGAGAGGGGTGACCACAAGACAATCTGTTGTACAGAGAATCAGAAAGACTCATGTGTGTCATGAAGACATGTGTGCGAAATGGAGAGCTATGCGTGGGACGATTTTTTTGTGGGACAGGTGCCTCCCCCATTTTTTGAGAGAGTGAGAGAAAGAGAAACATTGAGGAAGGGCTGTAGGAATGTATAGATGAGGTAAGTTGGGCAGGCAAGGAAGCAACTGCAGACAGACAAGACAAACAAGACTAGACAGGGATGGTGAAGGACACATGCGGTGGGCGAAAACCATGGATGGGGAGAGGGTGGGGATAAAGCGAAACCATGGACATTAAGTTGGTCGAAAGTGAGAATCTAGTCCTCACCCAGTCGACTGTCATCACTGTCACTTCACTACACTGCCCAATGTCTGCATCTCCTACAGCTGGTCTGCACAAGCATGGAGAGCATTCGTTCCATCTGGTGTAGGCATGTGTCAATAGTGCGGTGTACAGTTCTACAGACCATTCCTGACAGTTCGTCACGGGTGATAAACTCAGCCCCTGCTGTCAAAGGGAGCCACAAGCCTATCCTCCGGAGCAAAACTACCTCAAGGGCCGTGTAGTGCAGGGGCGGCAGAAGGGGTGCTACCAAGTTCTACAGCACACATGCTGGGCAGTGGTGCTGTAGCCAGTGGAGTGGGGGAAGGTGGAGCCCATGAGACAGTCCTACCCCGCTGTGCTGTGAGAAAAACAAAAAAGAGAGAGAGAAAATGGTTAGGTGAGAGGAAAAAAGGGAGAACATTAGTAACTTCATAGGTGACATACAAAGCACTGACACAATTATTTCTCCATCTGAAAATATTTGTATTCATTTTCAAAGAGAAAAACATGTATACAGGTTATTTATGAC
>NC_056750.1:773322740-773354266 GCF_019279795.1 Protopterus annectens
ATGAGAAGTGTATTATTTGGGTCTCTAACAGAGCAACTGATGCATAGAGCAGACTACAAATTGTATTAAAGCAAGCACTAGTTTAGATACTTTTAAGAACATCCTGGACACTTTTTATATGAACAACTGTTTTAGTATATTAGCAGGCTAAAAGGGCATTAATGCCACTGCTTGAAATATTTGTATGTATAAGGTTAGTTTGACAACTAGAACAGAGCTAATGAGCTAAAAGTGAGCTGTTGAATTTGTGTGCCTTTCCCATACCTTACAGGCAGTTAAGATGATAGTGCTTCCACAGGTATTATATATAATATGTATCTTGCCATTCCCTGTTCCTATGGAGGCTTTCAGGGGTTTGGAGAAATGGATTCTTATCTTTGCTCTGGTGTCTGCGGGCAGAACAGTGCCTAAAAGGAAGATGCATCTTCCCTTAAAGACTACATGCAGCCTATAGAATTCATATACGTTTCATTATTTCAAGCAGCCCACTGGAAGATGATGATTCACATGGTGGCCCAGATGAACAGTATCTGATGAGCCTCCTTGGGGAGAAGATATAATGGTTACTTTTAATGTGCTCCAGGAATTTGTTAATCTGTAGAAACCCACTGCATGCCCCACTACTGGATACAATACCAGTTGACAGGATTGTCTTACCCTGTGCCCTAGATGCATAACACCTGTGGTTTCAATTACTGATACCAGTAATATGTTCTTGGAAAGAAGAATGAAATTTTTTCTATATGGGTGCAACTGGATGCAATTTCTTGAGTTGTTTTATTAAAACAATACAAGACACAGACCATTCAGACCTCTCGTGTGGCATAGAGGGATAAAGTTCTGACCATGGCCCAGCAATCCACATTTGAATAGTGGCTTGGGAGACTGATAGAGCAGCAAGAAGGAATGGGGGTGCCTGTCTTAGTAGAAGAATGCTCCCTAAGGGGAGGATGTTCCAAAAAGGGGAGTTGCCCTCAGGCATGATCAATGAGCTTGGGAGGCATGAAAAAGAGAAACAGGGTAAGGCATATAAAAAGGCACCCCCTCCCCGACAGAAGCACAGATGGCCAAGCCGCTAGGACACCCTCAGGATCCATAACTAGCACCAGAAAATAAAGGAGTAGTCTGGGGGTAGGAAGATGGCTGGCAGACCTGGCATGGATGTGGAGCGCTGGGTACCAGGCAGGTATCATGAGGGAACATAAAAAAGACATAGCCCCTTCAGCTGTTTACTAGATGCTTTCAAATGACAGAAGATATATTTGCTATTATCTTCAGGTAACAATATTTGTAGGTCATCATCTCCCATCATCTTCTGGATCATCATCATGGCTCTTTATATTCAAGTAACAGAGTTAACGTATGTGATCACATCCCACTACCAATGAAATCCATTCATAATGCAAATTCATTCAAAACAAAACTAAAACTTCAAGTATAATATCAATGTATCAGCCCCTGTACATCTTCAGGATAAATGCCGCTGTTATTTCTGCTTGTCATATCATCAAACCTTCTTCTTCTCTTTCAGCTCTTCTCATTAGGAGTTGCCACAGTGGATCATCTGTTTCCATTTCTTCTTGTCCTCTGCATCTTGCTCTGTCACACCAAACACCTGCATGTTCTCTCTCACCACATCCATAAACCTTATCTTAGGCCTTCCTCTTTTCCTCTTACCTGGCAGCTCCATCCTTAGCATCATTTTCCTAATATACCCAGCATCCCTCCTCAGCACATGTCCAAACCAACGCAATCTCGCCTCTCTGGCTTTGTCTCCAAACTGTCCAACCTGAATTGACCCTCTAATATACTGATTCCTAATCCTGTCCATCCTCGTCACACCCAGTGCAAATCTTAACATCTTTAATTCTGCTACATCCAGCTCTGACTCCTGCCTTTTTCTCAATGCCACCATCTCCAGCCCATATAACATAGCTGGTCTTACTACCCTCTTGTAGACCTTCCCTTTCACTCATACTGGTACCCGTCTGTCACAAAAAACTCCTGACACTCTTCTCCACCCATTCCACCCTGCCTGTACTCTCTTCTTCACCTCTCTTCCACACTCACCATTACTCTGAACTGTTGATCCCAAGTACCTAAACTCATCCACCTTCACCAGCTCTACCCCCTGCATCCTCACCATTCCTCTATCCTCCCTCTCATTCACACACATATATTCTGTCTTAGTCCTGCTGACCTTCATTCCTCTCCTCTCTAGAGCATACCTCCACCTCTCCAGGGTCTCCTCATCCTGGTCCCTACTCTCACTACAGATCACAATGTCATCTGCAAACATCATAGTCCACAGGGCCTCCTGTCTGATCTCATCTGTCAACCTGTCCATCACCATTGCAAATAAGAAAGGGCTCAGAGCTGATCCTTGATGTAATCCTACCTCCACCTTAAACGTATCCGTCACTCCCATCGCAGACCTCATGACTGTCACACTACCCTCTACATATCCTGTACCACTAAAATTTTAGATAGTAATATTTAGGATAATAAGGTTTATGGTTACAGTTTTATACATGTTTTTAAATGAAAACACATGACAGTTTACTTCAGTGCTGTGTTTGCATGGAGTCTATTATGCTTCTTTTTGTTCTGTCTCTTTAAATGTTCCTTAAGTTGTTAATAGTTTTGAGTTTACCAGTTATCCAGTTTGATTGTAGATATAAATAGGGGTGTGATTTTAGTTCCGGTGTTAATTTCTGATGAAGTGTTTTGACAAAAACGTACATAATAAATTAGTGGCATTAAATATCAGAAGTGACTGCCTTTTATTTGTTTGGGATTATTTGTGGCTGTACATCTACTGGAGTTGTTTGAATCCTCAGTCTTTGGAGTGGTCTGAGTGTTTTAGTGACTGAGAGTACCCCTATCTGATTCACGTTTACTTGGTACTGTTTTTGGGGTTTGTGACTGCTCTGGTTGTTATGGCAGCCAGTAACAGTGAAGCTGGAGAACTAAAAACTTTTATCAGTCATTTGTCTCAACTTAATAGAGCTGCTGACTCCTTCCTGTCAATTAGCGCTGAAGGGTGGATCCATGCATTCACTTCCTGGTAATCCGGAAGCTTTGCAAACAGCCTTTAGTGCTACACAGGCTGCTAAGAACTGCCTTGAGAGTTCTGTAAGGCAAAATGAGGCAGGCAATGGTGATTTAGAGTTTGAAGAAACACCTAGAATTCTAGCTGGAGCAGATGAACAGAGTGAAGTTAACTTTCAAACTGGGAAGTCTAAACAAACTACCTTACAAGGTGACTGTTGTAATGATACTATGAATTCTAGTGACTTTAATGTGTGGCTTGAAAGACGCTTTGACTTTACAGTTGTTAACACCGAAAATTTGTCTGTGTGTAGTAATGCAACATATGCTGACAATGTTAATTTTTTGCAAATGCTTATGCTTAAACACTTCATTAAATCTTGATAATATTTATGTTAATGAATGTTTAAAATTGGGAATTGTGCCTAAGGGTCTTAGGCTTTGGAAATTTCCCAACAATGTTGTTGATGGTTCAATTTTTCACCAACATTTGTTACATATTTTTGATAGAGCTGGTTTTGAGGTAATGCAAGCCATCATTAAAAACAATGAGTCTATTTTAAGAGATGTTTTTAAGGAGATAGAAAATGTCAATTGGAAAATTACAGAAGATTTATTATTTAAAGTAGATGAATACCGGAAGCAATATATGGATATTAGGGTCACTGTTGACCAAAAATGTAATGAAATTTTTGAGAGAAAAAAGAGGAAAATTGACAGGGATTTGATTGAGTACAAGAAAAAAAGGAGTTATCCTAAACCTAGGGGGGTTGCTGACCCACTTTCCAACAGACTGAAGTTTAATAACAAAGGGGAAACTATCCCTAGAGATGACTGGGATGAGCAAGAAACTGAATTGTCTCAAGGTGAGCCAAGTTTAAACTACCAGGACCCTGTGGAATACCCACCCCTCAGGAGGTCTGAGAGGCTCCAGAACAAGTATTCCAACAGTTATTACTGGAGGGGCAGGGGCAACAATACGGGTTGGACCAGGGGGAAAAGCAACAGGAAGTACTAAATGAAACACCAGCCTTAAACCTTCCAGTCTTTTACTCAAGAGAGGCCTATATGTACCTATAGGGGGTACAACATATTTAATTATAGTAGCCAGGACATTAATGAGACTTGTTTTTCATTATTTTCTAAGAGATTCAATTTTGTCCCCAAGCGGAAGTCGGACATTAGTAGAGTAATTATTGATCTTAAAATGTTTCTGCGGAAGAAAAATTTTGAAATAATGATGGGTGAAACAGAACATAGATTGGTTCATGAAGGTCTTAAGAGAAAAAGTATTTTAACCCCCCTCCACTCTCAGTTGAAAAATTTTGAATTGATGGTGGAGAAAGAACTTAGGATAGCCATACTGAACAACAAATTTTCACCTACTCTTACCACTGAGGAGTATAATCTATTGAATGACATTAGGCACAATAAACATGTAAGGGTTATGAAACCAGATAAGGGAGGAGGTATGGTTTTCATGGACGCCACTATTTATGATGCAAAAATGTTAGACATCCTTGAGGAATCAGGAAAGTATACCAGGGCATCCAAGAATGAAATCAATATTGCCCATCAGCAGATCCATTTAGCTTTGAATGACTAAATGCTTGAAGGTTTGATTGATACAGGTACTCTTGAATTTTTAACCAATAGAAAACCCCAGGTTCCCTCTATATTTGGGATACCCAAAGTACATAAGGATAGAAATGATCCCCCACTTAGGCCCATAGTGGTGGCTGAAGGATCCATTACTTCCCCCTTAGCAAAATACCTTGATGTAAAGTTGAAACATATCCCCCAATGAGACCAGTTTGTTTTAAGGGACTCGTGGGACATGTTAACGTGTATTATGTCTGAATTCCTATATCCACAATTGTTGTTTGTCACAATAAATGTAGTTAATCTATTTGGATGTATGGTTTGAGGAGGTAATTAATGATTGTGGTGGTTTATCTTTCAACGAATTTTGAATGTGTGTTGAGTTGATGGATCTAGTGCTTAACAATAATTTTTTGTTTTTCGAGGCGGAATTTTTCTATCAAATTAGTGGGGTTGCTATGGGCGCTAGATGCACTTTGGTATATGCTAACTTTGTCCATATGTACTGGGAGTGAAAAAATGTTTTGGAGTCTCCATTTAAAGACTGTTGGTTCATCTACAGACGGTTTTTGGATGACATAGTCATCTTTTGGAAGGATACAGAGGATAGACAGTAGGAATTTTTGGATTATATTTCCAAGAGTACTATTTTTTTGAAGTTTACCCATCATTGTGCTAGAGATACCTTAAATTATTTGAATATCGCCATCAAGAAAACATCATGTGGCTTTAAATTAAAAATCTTTAGGAAAGAGACATATTCCAACTCTTTCCTCCACTTTAAAAGTGCCCAACCTTTTAGTCAGAAAAAAGGTATAGTGAAAGGTCAGCTGGTGAGAGCTACTAGTATGACCTCCGAGGACAGTGACTTTGACTGGAGGTATTGAAGTTAAAAGAAATGTTCACTGAGAGGGGTTACCCTAGAGGATTGATAGAACAGTTGGCTAAGGAGGTAAAAGAGGGTAGGCAAAGTAGATTTTGCCCTATAACAGGGATGGACAGTGCGGTGGTAGAAGGGTCCATTGGGACAAGTACTTTTGCATCTGTAAGTAAGAATTATGAGTCTTCCTTTACCACTGATTTTAGTGGGGACGCAATTGTTATTAGAGACATTTTGAATAACGAATGGGATAGATCCTCCCAGTTGTCTGACCTTAGAGGAGTTAAAGATATTTCCCTCATTTGTACCTTTAGAAAGGGTCTGAATATTAAAAATTTGATAGAAAGACACTTTTCAAATAGGACTAATCGGTATAAATTAGGGACATACAAATGTGGTAGATGCCCCCAGTGTCCTCTGATAGCACAAGATGAAGCAGTAACTGTAGAGGCACGTAGCAAATGCATAGCTGCACCTGCAGCCAGCCATTCCTCATGTGAATCTATGGGTCTGGAATATACAGCTAAGTATGGGTCCTGTTCCGCTTTTTATATTGGCAAACCGGAGAGAAAGCTGAAGAGCTGAATATATGAGCACACTAGGGACATTTGTAACCAAAATGTTAATAACTCCCTATTTAAACACACTTTGGTTTGTGACCAGGCTGTTTTTGTCTTTTTATGTGTTAGAAGAAATTCCCTGTGATTTGAGAGGTGGTCAATGGGAGACACGAATTGAGTACCATGATTTATATTGGCAGGTTATCCTTGAAGCTTACAGGGAACCTGGATTAAATGAGAATGTTTCCCTTTTACCTGTCCTGAAGTTAAGGGCAGCAAGATTGTAATGTGTAGACTGTGCAATATTTATATAAGTTTTTTAAAAAATTGGTTTTACAATTTTAATAAAATTATTATAAATTTTAGATAGTAATATTTAGGATAATAAGGTTTATGGTTACGGTTTTATACATGTTTTTACACATAAATTGGCAGCCTATTCCAAAGACGTGGCAGTTGCTGGGGGACAAATATGTCCCTCCAGCATGTCCTATTCAAGTCACAGGCCATATTTAGCTCCCTGGAACTGGTAGCTCTAGTCCCATTTGATTTATGGATGTGAAGCAAATAAATTAGGTTTGGGTCGGAGATTGCTCTGTAAGCCAGGCATAAGTCTCCCCTAAGAAGTCTATATGAAACTGAGTTTAGTGACAGGGACTTTAGTTGGTCTGTGTAAGGCACATGCTGGAGTACCTAAATCTTCTTAGTTAGAAACCTCTGAGGTCTCTCCAGTTGCTGCAGATGCTTTGTACGATACATGCCAAAAGTGGCATTATACTCAATTATGGGCCTGATTAGTGATGAGTATAGAGGGGTTATAACCTCTTTTGCTCTAGAGGCGATGCCTTTGCTAATCAAGTGTGCAATGTAGAAAGCCTTCCTTACTACAGTAGACACATGTTGGTCAAAGTTAAGATCGCAGTCTACTTGTGATCCCAGATGTCTTACCACTTCGTAGGTACATAGGATCCATCCATCCATCCTCAACCCCTTTTTCCCATTTTTTGCACATGAAGTCAGGGTGTCAATTCAACAGTGACGATCATCTTGAACCAAGGTTTACACCACTGGGTGGCTAGCCCTGCTATGGTAGTTCATCTGTACCACTCGCTCAAACACACACTCGCACCTCTGGCCAATTTAGAGTGCCCAATCCACCTACTGCATGTCTTTGGAATATGGGTGGAAACTGGAGCACCCATAGGAAACCCCGTGTGACCGCAGGGAGGATATGCAGACTCTGCACAGAAGGCACCTCAGCTGAGAATTGAACTGGAGAACCTGCTTGTAAGGTGACAATGCTAACCACTGCACCACAGCGGCGTTTTCCTCCTCTCTGCAATAAAAACAGTAGAAAACAGTTTCACAACTTTCTGTCTTTTTTACAGCAGCTGCTGTGTTCCTGACATTAGCAAGATTAATTGCCCATCTAGGATTTCAGCAGTACTGTTCGACAAAGCATTTTTACGTCATGCACTCTGGTCAGTCCTCCGAATGAACAGACTTCGGCTGTAAACCGAGAATCTTGGAGGTGCAAGGAAGTATCTGCTATCTTTTCGCTTATTTGTTTTTTAAGAGTTTGTTCATTTTTGCAAAGTTTCTAGAAGTTTATTGGTAATGCCTGAGTGTGGGATTGTGTCAAAGGCATTTGCCAAGCTGAGGTATGGTATGTATGCTGTGAGGAAGTATTAGTGTGATATTTCTGGAAGAGAAAGCTGCAAAAAAGAATTTCTTGCTTATACAAGATGGTGTTGTCATTGATGAGAAGATTCAAGGGACATTGGTGAGTGAGAGCAAAAGCATATTGGTGATAGGGGAGGGTAGAAATGGAGATGGATAAACTTGGTATGGGGACTCTGGAGTCTGTTTCTGTTTTCTCCTTGACATATGTTACCCTGGATAGCTGTTGTATGTATCTGTGGTGTAATGGTTTCTTTAGTTAGAAGGGGCTGATAGGAGGGGAAACAGTGTTCTTGGCAGGATATATTTTGGCAATGCCCAATCCTAGTACAATAAATTAGGACCTATGTAATATTAGAGGAAATTGAGGTGCTCCAGTGGGTCCCACTGCCCCATCATACCCTCAATCAATATTATGATAAGCTTTTGATTATAATATTGGCTTCCTATATACGTTATACTAAAGTGATGGAAGAGGAATGAAACACACACACACACACACACACACACACACTCACACTCACACTCACACTCACACTCACACTCACACTCACACTCACACTCACACACACACCTTCTTGCTATGGGAACAGGTGATGGACTCTATACCTATTGTGGAGGCCCAGTACTACATAATAAATAACACTCATAAACCTTTGTGCAAGTGGACTTTTTGGTTTGATGTGCTCTGCGAAAGTGAAGATTTATTACATGGTCAGAATAAACTTATGTTTTATTGTGGGACTTCCTTTCAGTGTTTAGTGAGGCTGTATTTAAGGGAACACAAATGTGTTTTTTTTTTAGCCCTCAAATTAGCTTCTACATTGGATTGATCATAATCCTGATTTTTTTCCTCTGATTAGCTAACAAAGATCTTACGAAGACATGCGTCTAGAGCGTTTCTCCCCGGGCCTCCGCTGAAAATCAGCTCATTCTAAACTGGATTTTCCTGATTAACAAATAATAAATAAATAAATACTTATGACGTGTTCACTCAAGCTTTGGATTGATGTATTTGTACACAAGAGCATTTCCTTGGGATTAGATTATTAAATGTTAAATGGAATTTTTCTTCCCAGTTTTGTCCCTGAACTGTTGATAACTAGTACTATTTAATTATTCCTAACCTGGTCAAATGCATTCATGTATTTGCATATTTATTTATTTATGTACTGGTTTGCTTGTTATTTTTGTAATGCCTCCATGTTGTGGAGGTTATATACTGTTATGTCCATTTAACTCCTTAATTAAAGACTTAAAAGAACCATTATGAACCCAGTGGCTTGAACAACTGACCCTAAAATATCCCCTATTTTTTCATTCTTCAAATCAACTTCTGAACTGGATTGGTTCTAATCCTCTTTTTCTTCTCTGATTAGTTAACAGTTGCTTATCATGTGTGTTTTAAAGGACTGGATTGATGTGTTTGTAAACCACAACATTTCCTTGGGATAAGATAATTTTACACCTCGGTCTATCCCTTGGCTGCTGTTCATCCCCAGCTCTGGTGTACACATTTTGTTTGCCCTACCTGCTCGTAAGGCACTAACAATGTGGAACTGCCCTGTCCTGTTGGCCAGCAACCTTAACCCATCTCATAACTACCGTCTTCACCCTAAACTAAGGAAGTGAATCTTCTCCTGCCCTGAGAAACAGCCCCTCAAGGACAATAAGAAAGAAGAAATTGCCCTACCTGCTCGTAAGGCCCCATCAAGGACAATAACAATAACATTATGGAACTGCCCTGTCCTGTTGGCCAGCAACCTTAACCCATCTCATAACTGCTGTCTTCACCCTAAACTAAGGAAGTGAATCTTCTCCCGTCCTGAGAAACAGCCCCTCAAGGACAATAAAAAAGAAGAAATTGCCCTACCTGCTCGTAAGGCACTAACATTGTAGAACTGCCCTGTCCTGTTGGCCAGCAACCTTAACCCATCTCATAACTGCCGTCTTCACGCTAAGCTAAGGAAGTGAATCTTCTCCCGCCCTGAAAAACAGCCCCTCAAGGACAATAAAAAAGAAGAAATTGCCCTACCTGCTCGTAAGGCACTAACATTGTGGAACTGCCCTGTCCTGTTGGCCAGCAACCTTAACCCACCTCATAACTGCTGTCTTCACCCTAAACTAAGGAAGTGAATCTTCTTCCACCCTGAGAAACAGACCCTCAAGGAAGAAATTGCCCTCCCTGCTCGTAAGGCACTAACATTGTGGAACTGCCCTGTCCTGTTGGCCAGCAACCTTAACCCATCTAATAACTACCATCTTCACCCTAAATTAAGGAAGTGAATCTTCTCCCGCCCTGAGAAACAGCCCCTCAAGGACAATAAAAAAGAAGAAAGTATGTGTTATATAACTTCTGTCAATAAAAGCTACACTGTATAAATGATTATAGGTTTTAAAGTACACTTCCCTGCTAGGGAGACCAGCAGCCATAACCTTCCTTTTCCTTCTTCTTAGCCCACCTTCCCTCCTACACCACTGTAAATACTTAATATCCTTTACGTCCTCCTCAAATTCCAAGACCAGCTACCTCCTAAAGGAAACTACTGTAGCTATACAGCCTTTGGCCACTAAGTGGCACCCTATCCTAGATCTATCATTCTGTCTTTATACACATCTCACATGAATATAGCATTCCTTGCTTGTAAAGTTATAGTCCCACTTCATCCCTCTATCTTCTTACTCTGTATAATTTCAGCTACCTTCCCCCTATCCCTACTATCAAGGCTAACACCTCCTAGCCTTCTCCACCTTCACTTACCTTAACTATCAGCTCTCCACTGATTGTTCTCCTAGGGCTCACTCCTTCTGTGGCTCTTGGTCTGATTCCTCACCCCTATCAGTATCCCTCCACTTCCTTTTGATTAGCACTACTCTGCTTCTAACCCTATCTACTCCCCCTTTTGTACCTTCTTTTTCCTATCTATCTCTCCCCTCCTCCTTAGGTCTGGCAGTATTAACTCACTGATTTAGACTAAGTACTACTTGTCTCTGTGCTCCCCTTACCTGCTGTGATACACTACTCACTTCCGGTCACTACCTGACCCCACCTATCCTTACCCTCCCCTTCCTTTCATATCACCACACCTACCTTATAAATATACCTTTCCCTATGTGCCGCCATCTTTACACCTCGGTCTATCCCTTGGCTACTGTGCGTCCCCAGCTCTGGTGTCCACAATTTGTGTAAGTTGCGCCTTTTTTGTTTACTCTTTTTGCTAGATAACCGGACTGCCTAAACAGCTATCTGTAAAGGCATCCACAAAGTTAAAGGTGATAACCAAATCTTCACAGCATATGTTAGTGTTACTAATCACTGTTGCCGGTAAATTGTGTCAGCGTTTGTTGCATAAAGCTCTAAAAGGTGTTAGAAATGTTTTGCTTGCAGTATCTGTAAAGTTGGTGACTGTATAATATGTTTTAAGACTGTCTGTTGCCAGATATGTGACTGTAGAATGAGTTTTATGGCTACCTGCTGCTAGATACGCAGCTCACTAACAAGTCTGTCAAAAGGTGAAACTTTAAACTTCATTGTAACTGATTAGCTTCTAAAAGCGCACCGGAGTATCTTCCGCCAGTACCGGCTTACTGTGTATGGGTTTTCTGTACGTTCTTAGCTAATTAATGTCAGATACCCCTACAATACGCTTTGTTGTTAGAAAGGCATAATTATAGGCAAATGCAACAACTGTTTGAACTTTAAATTGGTAAAAAAGGAATATTTTTAGTGGCTAGTGTATCTTTATACTTCTTTGTAACTGATAAGCTTCTAAAAGTGTACCGGAGTATCTTCTGCTAGTACCGGCTTATTGTGCATGGGTTTTCTGTACATTCTTAGCTATTTAAAGTCAGATACCTCTGCAATATGCTTTGTTGTTTGAAAGGCATAATTAAAGACACACGCAACAACTGTTTCAACTTTAAATTGGTCAAAAAGGAATATTTTTTAGTGGCTAGCATCAACTTATGGAACCTAGAGTGTTCTGGTGATAACAACCAATGGTACCGACTAACTGTGACTGCGTGCTGCATGCATTACAGAATTTATAACCATAGCTACCTGCTGAATGGTCAAACGGTTACTTTAATGGGTCGGCTATCGAATTTTTTAGTAGTAAACGCTACATTTCGGTAGCGCATGTATTGACTAACTTTAAGTCTCACATTAGCATGCAATTTGGTCTTTAATTATTTTACCACAGGTGGGGACGCTATATAGTTCCTTAATTTTACATCAGTAAGGCTATATTAACATAACGTTGTACTGTTTCTGCCACTATATATGAGGAATTCCGTTTTTACACTATTGTCATAGGTAATGCTACCATCTTTATTGGTTTAAACACAAAATTGTCTTTCTGGATAGAATGTCCCATGTATGAGTAGAGCTCGTTTCGCCTACACTCATGCTGCAGACCCTGTTCCTCCACTTATACCTGAAGCATGCTAACTGATTTGCCATGTTTTTAGAATCCTGCTGTGATGGCTACATGTAATTGCTAGTTGTAACTGAAATGTGTTCCCACTTTAAATGAAACTACCCAACCTATCTTTTTTTCAGTGAACCTCAATATATGTAGAATAGAGACCAATTATACCTTGTGTTTGTACTAGTATGTGTATTATCTTAAATATTATGCTACCTAATGACTGTGCTTTAACATTCTACATATTTAACCTCTTTGTCTCTCTCTCTCTCCCTTTATGCAACCAGTTGCCCTACCTGCTCTTAAGACACTAACATTGTGGAACTGCCCTGTCCTGTTGGCCAGCAACCTTAACCCATCTCATAACTGCTGTCTTCACCATAAACTAAGGAAGTGAATCTTCTCTTGCCCTGAGAAACAGCCCCTCAACGACAATAAAAAAGAAGAAAGTATGTGTTATATAACTTCTGTCAATAAAAGCTACACCGTATAAATTATTGTAGGTTTTAAAGTACACTTCCCTGCTAGGGAGACCAGCAGCTATAACCTTCCTTTTCCATCTTCTTAGCCCACCTTCCCTCCTACACCACTGTAAATACCTAATATCCTTTACGTCCTCCTCAAATTCCAAGACCAGCTACCTCCTAAAGGAAACTATTGTAGCTATACAGCCTTTGGCCACTAAGTGGCGCCCTATCCTAGGTCTATCATTCTGTCTTGATACACATCTCACACGAATAATTTCAGCTACCTTCCCCCTATCCCTACTATCAAGGCTAACACCTCCTACCCTTCTCCACCTTCACTTACCTTAACTATCAGCTCTCCACTGATTGTTCTCCTAGGGCTTACTCCTTCTGTGGCTCTACCCGCTCCGTTCGCCCTGCAGGCTCACTCCACTCCCCTACCCTGCCCCAATTCCCACCCGCCCTCAGTGCATCTACACTTATACACACTAACCACACCCCCTATCCATACAAGCAATTACATCGACCAACCCCTTAAAGTGCTACAAACCTCTTCCCACTAGTCATTATCCATCTGCACCTATACCTGTATACTAACCTACATACAATTATTCTACAATGCCCCCTAACAGCACCCTCATACACTTTAAGCTCTTACTTCTACTATCAGTCCTACCTATTTTAGCTATACCCCACCTACTTACTTTCTATGAACACCTGAACTACCTTCACTTTCATAACCCCACAACACAAACCTCCACACCAACACTTATCATCCCTCGTAGCCATAATCACACATCCCATCCAACAAAGTATTTATCAGCCAAATTTCATAGACTCACTCATATCACATACTACAGCCCTAGAGCTAGAAAACCTCTGAACCTAATATGTAAAGGTTTACTTCTCAATCTAGCAATACAAGTCTACCCCCTAATTGATGGTGACATACACCCAAACCCTGGCCTAAATTCTACAACTACCACAAAGCCTACCACCCCAACCTCTACTAATGCACATCTGATCACTAAACCCCCTAACTCTCTCCTAATAGCCTATCTCAATATTCGAAGCATAAATAATAAAGTTGCCCACCTACATGCCCTTATGGATGTACATTCATTTGACATCCTCTGTCTCTCTGAAACATGGCTTAAGCCAACAATACAAGACACCACTGTCATCCCCCCAGGTTACACTATCCTCAGACCTGACCGTAATTACAAGAAAGGTGGAAGAGTAACTATTTTATATAAATCTGAATTACAAGTTACTTCCATAGACTCTAAACCTCCTCTGACTAGCAATGCAGAAATTCTTATCTCCAAAATTCAACACAACAAATGTAAATCCATTTACATCATCTGTATCTACCTTCCCCCAGGCAACAATATTAACACCTTAGAGGCTATCCTAAGTTGGCTGTCTGTCACCTACCCACAAGAAACCCTAATTCTTGGAGACTTTAACATAAACTGGAGGAGTTGCACATCTGAACAGCCTACTACCCATATCAACATACATGGTTTTATGCAAACCATTACATCCCCCACTAGAACCAATAAACATAACAATGACAGCACCCTAGATTGGATTCTTACAAATAGTCATAACCAGTCTTACAAAGGAGGGACCCTCCCTGAAGATATAAGTGATCACTCTCTCACCTTCGTAATCAGATATAAGACTGACATCCCAAACCCAACCATGTATAAAAAAATAAGGTCTAACAAAAATTTTAACCCTGACAGCCTTCAAAAAGAACTCAAAGCTTGCGACTGGTCACCCTTGAAACATCTACCATTAGAAGATGCTGTTAAATACTTTAATACTAAATTTTTAACCATACTGGATTGCCATGCCCCAACACAAATAAGAAGTAGGTCTAAACCAGCCCCTTGGCTCTCCAAAACTACCAAACAAAAAATCCTACATCTGCTTCTAATTTTATCCCTAACAGCCCCCCATTATTTCAATTCAAACCAGTTCCGACATCCCTTGTCTGCACCCTTATTCAGAAACTTAAACCCACCACCCTCTCTGCAGATCTACTACCTGCAGAATACCTGCAAAAAACCTCCAAAGCTATAGCCTACCCCATATCCATCCTCATTAACAAAACTTTTTCAGAAGGAACTATTCCATCAATCTGGAAAATCTCACATATCACCCCCCTGCACAAAGGTGGGAATTCCAAAGATTTTTCTAACTATAGGCCTATAGCCATACTATCCTCACTAGCAAAAATCATGGAGAAGTGCATTCATAAACAACTATTAAGCCACCTACTGGAAAACAACCTACTAGCTACCTGCCAACATGGCTTCAGACCATTTCATAGCACCTCCTCTGCTCTCTTATTCTTCACCGACTGCATTAATAAATACCATAATAATAATACTCTATCCTCTGCCCTCTTCAATGATCTTTCAAAAGCCTTCGACATGGTTAATCAACAGCTACTCATAAACACACTTAGAAACTTATCACTGGATCCACTTGCTATACAATGGTTTCAATCCTATTTAAATAACAGGCAACAGGCTGTATTATGGGAGAATAACCTGTATTCCCATCTCCCAGTTACCCTTGGCATCCCTCAAGGCTCCATATTGGGTCCTCTCCTCTTTTCTATTTTTACTAACGACCTACACTCTGTATTACCTCAAGCTACCTGTATCCAATATGCAGATGATTCCACACTCATATGCTCAGTCTCTTCACTATCACCAAAGACGTGTTTAGCACAGTAGAAAATTGGCTTCTTCACCATTGTCTCATCCTCAACCCAAACAAAACAAAAATGCTACTATTTACTCCCACCTGCAGAGCCCCTCCACTGCATTTCACTGTTACATCTAGCAATGGTACTATAATTACTCCTGATTCTACCACAAAACTACTTGGAGTACTAATTGATAACAACCTCACCTTTGAACCGCATATTAACAACACTGTAAAAACAGTAAACAAGAAACTAGGTTCCCTCTACGGGATCAAACCCTTTCTGACTCCACTAGCCAGGACCACTATTGCCCATACCCTACCCACTTAATCTCAGCCCTACTATATGCTTCCCCTATCTATACAAAACTATGCAAAAGCAATCTGAACAAGCTAGCCAACTCCTACAATAATATTGCTAGATTTGCAACTGGTTCTACCTACAGAACCCATCATTGCAATAATCTTAATCAACTAGGATGGTTAGAATTGTCAAATCTTATTCTATTCAACCAACTAACTATTGCCCATAAGATACTGTATCATCCTACAAATACTCCAGTACTCACTAACCTAATCTCCCCCTACATTAACCTGAAGACCCTGCGCTCATCTAATAAATTACTGGTAAACACAAGTAAAATCAACAATCTGGCTGGAGACTCTCTGCTCTCTAACACAGTGGGTAAAACCTGGAACACCCTCCCAAGTGACCTAACCTCCCAACCCTCAACTACCCTATTTAAAACCAGACTCAAACCATACCTTAAATCCCACTGGCTGTGCCCCTATGCAAACCCAGACTACCTCCCTCCCTTGTTACTAGACACTAATCTTCTCATCCACATAAACTCAGTGATCTTTTACTAACAATATAGTGTGTTTAATTCATTTAGTTTAATAGTGCTCTATTTCACATACCTTATATATTGCTGTATGTATAGCTATACCTGATTTGTAACTACAATTGTGTTTTTTTCCTTACTCATAAGCTAAAATGTATTGTACTATTTACTTGCCAAATCATGGTACTGTACCTATATATTTGTTATTCTATTCTGAAGTGTGGAGCTTTTCTCCCCGGGCCATCACTGAAAATGGACATAAATCCAGTTGGACCAGCCCGGTCAACAAATGTAAAATAAAAATAAAAATAAATAAAAAATAAAAAGTGTTAAATTGACTTTTTCTTCCCGGTTTTGTCCTTGAACCATTTGTAATTATTCCTGTTTAATTATTTCTTACCTATCACATACATTTATGTATTTGTGTTTTTTGTGTATTTGTTTACTTGCATATTATTTTTGCTCAACCTCCATGTTGTATAGGTTGTATGTTGCTGCAGTCCTTTAAAAAAAATTAAAGAACAATTATCAGCCTAGGGGACTAACTTGTTATGAAAGAAACTTACTTTCTTTGCAGGCTCCGTCTCTTATTAACTTCAGCCCATATGCAACCCTTACATAATTATTCCTACACAATAGACACATCAGCCTGGTAGTAAGAAGAATTACTTTCATATTTACAGTTGTTAACTGGGTAAGATGGATGGTCAGTTGACTCTTTACAGCCAAGATTGATGCCAAAATCAAGGAGATAAACATAAATCCTCTATCACTTGCTATATGTCATACAGTTAAACTATAATTATGAACTTAAGTGCAAATTACAAGTTTACAGAGAACAAAACCAATGTTTATGTTTTCACAAAGAACAGCTGCACGCATCTAGTAAGGAAGACTTAGCAGTAAGGAACAGACAACTAAAACTGATTATAGTTCTAGTATCTACATTTTATTGAACTTCTTAGCAGGGCAAACCTACATATTGGGAAAATTTAAAATATTTTCAGTTAAACTGGAGGGGCACTAAATACAGTTCAATATGGACTTATGCTACACAGATCATTTAAAATATAGATGTACCTCATGCTTTATAAAGCATAAGAGCTGTTAAACTGACAATGGCTTGGAAATTACCCTAGATGACTGGACAGCTGCATTTATAGATGTCTGCTTACTAAGTGGCATTAAAATCTTCTCCTGAACTCTTTATATTCATTGGTACATATCATGTCCTTTGATAAAGCATTAAAGCTTTCATTAATGATTGTGGAGATTTTTTTTCTTCTTTGGTTATATTGAAGCAGGGCATGCCTGAAAGGGTGTCTTTGTGGTTTTGCAAAGTGTATGGTTTGTCTTGTTTGGCATGGTACTGCTTCAGGCAAATCTGTGACTGGTAATTAAGAAGATAAAGAGAAATGAAATTAAAATGACAAAATTCAGTCTACCAGAACCATTTGACTTCACACAACCATCAACACATCTAGTATGGAAGCAAAGATATGTGTGCTATAGAAGTGCAGCAACATTGGGCAAGGGGAGGGGGCGAGAGGTTCAGGTGAACTGCTTACATTATGCTATGGGCAGAGATGTTGAGCCTAGTTTTACTGTTTTCATTTTTGCTGAGGGGAAAGACTTAATGTCTGATGCAGTGATAAAGCTAGATAAACAGTTCATGTCTGAAGGAAACATAATACATGAAACAGCATCCATAGATGAGCCCAGAAAGGAAGCAGATCTACTGAAGCATTTGTGAGGCATTAGTATGACCTGGCAGAACACACTAAACATCAGCAAATAGGAAACAGTATTGTCAGAGGCATTGCACACCATGAAGTTTTGCAACAATTACAGCTTGAGTCAAATTAGAGAAACCTATACAAATTGATGTACATCTGAAAAAATTAAAAAACTGAAGTGCAGATACTGGAGGCAGAGTCAATATGGCTGAAGGATAACATCTACTATAAAGAACTCTGATTTGAAAAGCTTAAAACTACAGAAAAAAAATTAAATACTGATATTTTTTTCTATAACAACTTCAGCTTCTGTTAACATAAGAGTACGTCAAAAATTGTGGAGAACTACAGAAATGTTCCTGTCAGAATTCCTTTTAATAACTTACTTCTGAAAGTGGAAGTATCAATTCTTCAAGGTTTACACACTCAGCTACATCTCTGAAGAAAGACCTTCAGGAACTATTGTTAAAAACTGACACTTTCAAGGATAAAACTACAGGATAACATTTTAACACAAACAGAAATGTTTAAAGAAGTAATTCAAAAAAAAAGTCTAAAATAAATGACACTGAATCAGCACTAACAGACATTGATAGAAGCCTGAAGGAAGAAGAAATTTAATTAATATTTAATTTAAAACAGAACAGCTGGATAGTAAACTTGATGATCTGGATAAGTGTGAACAAATATAAGAATCTTTGGACTTCTGGGAAAAAATAACTAAATGAAAGGGCATTTTAAATTTTCTTTACAATTTGATACCCAAATTCCATGTTTGCAAGAAGGTCTCTCATTTGGTTTAGAAAGAGACCATTGTTCTCTGGGTAAGCCAACTTTCTTTAATTCCCAGTCTCCTTCTAGCTCTGTAGTACTCCAAAGAACAAGTATTAAAGTCTGCCTGGGCTAAATCTCCACTAAACTTTGACAATGATTATGTAGCAAACAGTTTAAGAGTAAAGAAAACAATGTTGGCCAATTATAAGATTATTAAAACAAAACAACTTCAAGGTCCAACTATTATCCATCCACAACAACTTTTTCCCATTTTTACATATATGGGATCCAGGTGTTTCTTTAACAGTGACAATCATCTAGAACTATGGTTCACACCACAGGCTGGCTAGCCTTGCCACGACTGTTCTTCCATACCACACACTCACATGCACACTCACACCTATGACCAATTTAGAGTGCCCAATCTACCTACTGCATGTAGAATCAAAATGTTTCTTCAGTCCTGTCTAAGAATATTTGACAATCTAGAGGAATCTAATTTGTGTGTTAAAAACATTAAAATTATGACACTCACTGAGAACATGGACTGGTCTGCTGCTTCTCTGAAAAGAACTTTGGAAAATCTTATATTGGTTGATGTTACTAACAAAAAACAAAAAATAACACAATCTTCATCTGCATCACACAAAGAAAAGAAAAAGTTATGAACTGAAGTAACATACATTTTTAGTTTTTCCTTATTGTTTATATACTCCTACAAAGGAAGGTATCTAATGTTCACAAGACTGACACAATAATGTTATTCTGTATACACACTAAAAATCATAACTTGATCTAAAACAAACTAAAAGTCAGATTCTTTAACTGAATTTAGCATCCAGCAAATGAAATAGAATATGTTTAATATAGTTTCTTTTACATAATGTATGTAATATACATATAAATAACTAATATTCATTAATGGTATTTTATAAATATCTAACTATTAATTATTTGTTTATTTTTGCATCTTATATGAGTTGTACAAGTTTATATTTTTCATGATTTTGACTGATTTGTGTACTAACTGGAATATATACATTTACAAGGTGTACTGCTTTCACTCAGTTAACATTATATTGTTCACACAAAAAAGGTGGTCTCTGTGCCAAACCGCAAACAAGTAAATGAAAAAGGGCACAGCTGTTCCAGCTTTAATGTACGAATAACTTTTATTGCACAAACCACAGAAGGTAGACTTCACACAAATAATCACACAATTTGTATAGGTTTCTCTAATTTGACTGCTACAGTTGTCTTGTACGTTTTTGTCAGCTAACTTCATCAGAATGAAGTAACCACATCAATTCCTCCCTATATATGCATATATAATTTAATTTAATCCAATTAAGTCATCCACCCATTAATTACACTTAATTAAATGTGTAATGTCAAACAGCATAAAAAACAGACTTGTAACTATAAAATTTCAAGTGTTGCTGAAATCACAACCAATAAATAATACATATACTGTTGATAAATAAAACATAAATAAATTGTATAGGTAACGTACAAATGTTAAAAATTGTATATGTAACTTAAAAAGTTTGTATAAACTCCTAAATTATAATGAATGAGAATCTTGTGCAATATTACCATCTTGTGGTGATAGTTGATAAAATTAATAGCAAAAGGTACAATTAATTTTCTTTTTTTTTTTATGGATGTTTTTTGGATGATGTCTGTCTTTTCTGGAATAGTACAAAGGAAAAATTTATAGAATTTTATGAATTCATTTTAAGTACAACAGAATTTTTAAAGTTTACTTACAATGTTGACTTCAGTGAGCTTTGTTTTTTAGATGTTAATATTCAGAGAACAAACACAGGTTTTAAATCTAAGATTTATAGGGAAGGAACCTTTTCCAATACATACTTATATTACACTAGCTCCCACCCGCCACACCAAAAGAAGGCAATTGTTAAAGGACAGCTGGTGAGAGCAAGTAGAATGACCTCGGATGAGCATGACTTCAAACAAGAATGTGAATATATTGTAAACATGTTTAAGGAAAGGGGTTACCTAGGTGATTTTTTACAAAATATTATTGAAGAGGTAGTCAAGGCAAGGACGGCTAGATTTTCACCTATATTAGGAAATATTAATACAGTAAATATTAACAAAGAACATCACCCGGGTGGGAAATGTTATCAGTCTGCCTTGACCATCACATATGACGGGGAGTTTTATTTGATTAGAAATATTATTAATAAGGAATGGAATAAATTTGCTAGTCTAACTGATTTGAAATTGAATTTTGAAGAACCTCTCAGGTTAACATACAGAAAAGGTTGTAATATTAAAAACATTATAGAAGGAGCTAACCATGGCCCACAAAAAAAACACAAGAAAGGGACAAGTAAGTGTGGCAGTTGTCCATATTGTTGTAATGTGAAGAAAAATGAAATTTTTTTTTTAAAAAGTAGAGGTAGATTTATTACAACAAAGGGTTTTGCAAATTGTAACATGCGTGGGTTAGTATGTGAAGCAAGTGATTCCTTCTATATTGGTAAAACCGAGAGAAAATTAAAGCAAATGATATATGAACATAATTATGACATAAGGAAAGGAAATGCTAATAATGCCTTATACAAACACACATTAGTATGTGATCAGGTGAAATTCCAGTTCTTTGTTATAGAAGTGGTTCCTGTAGATCCTAGGGGAGGACCATGGGAAGCTTATTTAGAATATAAAGAGTTATACTGGCAAATAATATTGGATGCCAGCAGCTCCCCTGGTCTGAATGAAATGGTTTCCCTAAAACCTGTTTTAAAATTAAGATCTGCAAAATTATAATAAAATAAATATATATATTTGTGCACATTTTTAACAAGATTTAACTTATGTTGAATGTTGAACAAACATCTACTATTTAACATGATTAGATATTCATTCTCTTTTTAAAAAAAAAAAATTAATTGTACCTTTTGCTATTAATTTTATCAACTATCACCACAAGATGGTGATATTGCACAAGATTCTCCTTCATTATACTTTACGAGTTTATACAAACTTTTTAAGTTACATATACAATTTTTAACATTTGTACATGTTACCTATACAATTTATTTATAAGTTTTATTTATCAACAGTGTATGTATTATTTATTGGTTGTAATTTCAGCAACACTTGAAATTTTATAGTTACAAGTCTGTCTTTTATGCTGTTTGACATTACACATTTAAGTGTAATTAATGGGTGGATGACTTAATTGTATTAAATTAAATTACATATGCATATATAGGGAGGAATTAAAGTGGTTACTTCATTCTGATGAAGTTAGCTGACGAAAAAGTGCAAGACAACTGTAGCAGCGTTATTTGTGTGAAGCCTACCTTCTGTGGTTTGTGCAATAAAAGTTTTTCATACATTAAAGCTGGAACAGCTGTGCCTTTCAACATTATATTGTTAATAAACATGGACATAAACATTGTCATTTAAACAATCTGCTTCTTGCTATACAACAATAAGTTAAGCTTGATACATTTTAAACAAAAATTGTTCATTCCCCACAATCCTTCTATTCATCACAAGGAGAGAAAAAAAGACAACTATGGTCAAAAGACCATCTTTTAATTTCCCTGGTTCATGCCAGAAGCATGAGTTGCACTGTTATTTGAAGAGGCTTACTAGTTATAATTTAATTAAAACTCTCCAAGTACAGTGAAGGCACTTTTAATTTTAATAACTAACTGATGTAAAAAGTAAACAGACAGAATGTCGGCTGTTTTAACGATTTAACTCACATCGCTGAACTGGGGAGATTGGATGGTCTATCTTGATGTTTGCCTTACTCACCATCCACTATGTTACCACACCTTTGAGTGATACAGAAAATTAAAGTGGTACAGGCACCTCAGAAGAATGGGTGCTTTGTGTTTAAAAATAGATGCTTCTTGTGGGGGGTTTCCAAGATGGCTGCACGATGCCCAACATCTTAATTTCAGCTCTCCCAATGTGAAAAAGGAAACTGTGCAATAAAGAGCTAGTAATTATGCCAATTTTAGTAAAATTTGGTTACTGGCTAGTACGTTCACTGCCTGGATACCAGTGAAGAAAAAACTTAGCATGAAAGAAAATCAACCTGAAAAGTTAAAGAGAAAACACTGGGTGGGAGGAATACTACAGCTGTTTAGCAAAAAGCCGTTCAAACTCCAACTTTGGTACAAGAGATGGCTTCCATTAATTTAGAGGAAAAAATAAATCAAATGTGCTCAGAACAAATTAAAATAAATGAAACATTGAAGGAGTGTATCAACTCAAGTAACAAAATAGAATGTAGAAACGGCTAAAAACAAACAGTATACAGCTTCACAACAAAAATACACTTTATTAAAAGAAAATAAACAAACACAACTGGTAGACACTTACATTCTAACAATAACTTCATCAGACAAATGACAAATGCTGGGCAGAAAAATGGAAAAAATTCTAAACAACTATTGAGATGAACAGATAAAACTGCAAAAATCTGAAGTAAAAATGAAGAAAAGGCTGTCTGAGTATGAGATTGCGTGAGAGGAGCTGTTTCAAACTATAGTTAGACTGAGAGTTAGAGGACAGAGCAAGAAGATAAAATCGGAGATATTCTGCTGTACCAGTGAAACTGGAAGGAACATACTGTATTAATTTTATGAAATCACAAATAAGCAACTGGACTGGTATTCCACAGCAGGATTTGTTAATTGAAAGGGCACATCATGAGAAAGCAGCCAAGAACTGTATTAGTAAAGATGACATCATAACAGCAGAAATATTTGATCCTGACAAAAATGTATCAGAAAGCCAAAGTATTAAAATTGGAGACAGTAAAGTGTTTGTAGAAAATTATTATTCACTGTATACCATGCAGAAAAGAGGCAAATTTATTCCAGAAACCAGGGATTGTCAAGAGGCAGGTGTGAGATTCAAGCTGTTATATCCATGTCTTTAGGACATTTTTCCTGGAGAATCAAAATTATTTTTTATGCAAAATGGGCTAAGAAGGAAATACAACAGTCTGTCCAAGAAAAATGAGCCAGCAAACAGAAGGGGACTCTGCTTCTCATTCTACTGATAATAAAGTTCATAGAGACTTTGACAGTGAAACCTTTCACAATGTTCCAAAGAAAACTGCTTGAGAGACAGAAAAAAGGCACAGGAGTTGACTAGAAGAATCAAAAGTACCTTAGACTTGAACAGAGACTGGGATTTGGAGATGGATATGAACAGGAAGACCAGCAACACTGCAATTAATGAATAAATTTGATATTATGAAGCATAAATCACATTTGTGAAATATGTCTTTACAAGAAAAAGTGGCTCTGAAAGATCGGACATTTGTTGACTCTCTTAAACTTGTGGGAAGACTGAAAAGCATATTCTCCACTTCATGTCATTAATGTCTGGAAGGACACTAAAAGGGGAAAAGTAACTAAGTAAAACAATTTTTTTTCTTAACAGTATTTGAATAAAACATTTCATGGTATAAACTGTATGTTATATAGTAAAGGATTTTTTAAGTGATTGCTGTATGTGATAAAGATACTAAAGTTAATAAGTACTCTTTTTCATTTTTTTTTTGTTCTAAGAAATGGAGGCATTATAATGTAAAAAGAGAAGAAAAGCTGAACAAAAACATGGTTAAGTTAATATTCTGTAATATTGGACTATTGTGGTGGGGTGTAAAAGTGTGCCGAGTATAATATATGTAGAGTTGAGATTTTTTTCTTAGTTTTACATAGCTGGAAGCATAAATTAATGCCCTTGGATTAACCTAATAACAAGGTTTTTGTGTAAGCATTTGGGCTTTAAAAATAACAGAACACCGTGAATGTAATGGAAAGTTTTCCTTTAGCAAATAAATGTTCAGTGTGAGTACAGAAGTCTGCAGCTGAGGGCAACACTACATTCTGTTTTTATGTTTCCATGGTGACAAGCTGACTACAGGTGAAGGCAATAAATCTTGAGAGTTCTGGACAATGTTTGCTGAGAGAGAAATATAAAATTAAAAGGTACACGGACAAGCAGCTTAGTAAAAAATAAAGTTCAAATTACTGGAAATGAATAAGACATAGCAGATTTCATGTTACCTAAATACTTCAATGTATTTACCAGATCAGTTATAATTTAGTTTTATTAAAAGATAGCCAGTGTACTTTTTCCTGAAGGCTAAAAGATAATGTTTTCTGAAAGCATACAAGCTGATTTTCACATCTGAGTTGAGAAATAAAGATAAGAACAGATAGCAATTAGTGTAAGTAGAAGCATAGGCTGTTACATGTAGCTTAGTATGGATAACCTTAAATTTATGTCAGTTAATGCCTGTGGATGCAGCTGTAAGTTTGGGACAATTGTTCCTATCAGGATGGTTAAACTTCATTGTTTGAAGAAGTACATATCTTTGTGTATTTGTTTTAAGTTAATAGGTTATGAGGATATTCTGGTGCTGTGTTTGTTTGAGGATTTTCATTAAAACAAAAAAGTCATATAAATTGTGACATAGGTTCAAATGGAGATGACAACTGTGTAAAAGAACAAGCAGCCAAACATTATTGTATGCATGAAATGCTGGAAATAGACATTTAAAAAAGCTGTTATGTATAATATGTGGGAATAACAATTTCTTATCATAATAGTTATACTATCAATATTATTTTGGAACATGAATGGTCTCACAGGTATAGACAAAAAGGTAAGAGTATTAAATTTGATTAAGAAGTGCAGAGTGCAAATAACAATGTTAAGGAGACACATTTGGAAAGAAGTGAGAATGTGAATTTAATAAAGTATTTCAAGATGGATATTCAGCAGAAATTCAGGGATAAAGGAAAATGGGAGTACTTATACTAATTGCTAGAGGAGTTCCAGTAGTGATACAAGAGTGGCAAAAATATCATAATAGTAGGTTTGTTGTAGTAAGGGGCTAATAGCAAGGGTTGAGGATTATACTGGCATGTACTTTTATTGTTATGGAGCTTAAGAATTTTTTAGGAGAAATAATCAGCTTTCAGCAGAGAATATTACTTATAGGTGGGGAATGGAACTTGATTTGCAACACTGAAGATGTATCTATGAGATCTAATAGAGTCTGACAATTTACCTTATGAATATTTTAAAATAGCAGCTGAGTTTATTGCATATCAAATTTCAGTTCTGATAAATTGATTCCTATCTGAAGATAAAGACCCCCTAGCTATGAAAAACACACTATTTTACTACACACGGATGGAATCGATACAGATTTTAATCTATAAGCCAAATGACATTTTATCTCCCCTGTCAAAAATATTAGAAAAAAAATATTCATATGCTTTTTCACAACTTCTGTCTTCATTCCAAATAGCTTCTCTTCTCATCACTGCACAACTACCACTTTGCTGAATTTTGTTAATACTGTCAATTCCCATATAAATGCCAGAAGCCTAGTCTCTACTATCTTCCTAGACCTATGAAATGCTTTGTATACTGTCTCCCACCAGAAACTCTTATCCTTAGGGCTCACTAACTCTTCACTGCACTGGTTCTATATCTACTCCTCAAACAAAACATAAGCAGTGAAATGGAAAAATAATTTCTCCACATTCTTTCCGGTAAGTATTGGTGTCCCACAAGGGTTTGTATTAGGCCCCATATGTTCCACAATATTCAAAAGACTAATTGCCCCTGGGCATTTCTATTGACAAATTGCAAGAATCTCTTTGCTTATGCGCTAGTGGTGGTGCATGTTGCCAGTGTATAGTTGAATAGGTTAGATCACCTAGGAAAATAGAACTGGGTTTAATATTGAGTAATTCCAGTTCCTATAGATAGATTTGTGGCTTTCTGAGGTCATAAAGGGAGTTCCGTAGCTAGCTAATATATTGTATGGGATCTTTCTTATGGTTATTTGGACATGAAGACGCTCTAGTACAACAAATTGTTTTACCAGCCTCGATATAAGTCTCTCCTGGATGAAGACTGAGACACCTCCACCTTTTTTCCCCTCCTGTGAAGTCACTGCTCTAAACATGTGGAAGGCATTATAGCCCGGCACAGCTGAAGCTGCCAGGTAACAGGAAAAGAGGAAGGCCTAAGATAAGGTTTATGGATGTGGTGAGAGAGGACATGCAGGTGGTTGGTGTGACACAGCAAGATGCAGAGGACAGGAAGAAATGGAAACAGATGATCCGCTGTGGCGACCCCTAACGGGAGCAGTCGAAAGAAGAAGAAGAAGACAGCTGAAGTGCTGCCCACTGATTTACAACATATCTCAATCACTGGCAGATATCTATGCCCTCCAGAGTAAGGAGGACTTGTAGTGAGTGGAGTTTCTTGATTTCCTAGCGTTGATCAGGAGTAACACCTTCATATTTTCTTGCTTCATTATGTTGGTAGGTTTATTAGACTGGTATTGCCTAAAAAAGGCACTATGGGGGAGGAGGAGGAATATCTTTGCCAATAATCAAAATCATAAAGTGGATAGAGCATCATAGTCTGTCAATCATATCCTTCCAGGCTGACAAAGACTGGACCTCTCTTCAAATGAATCTAAAAACTAAACCAACTGTTGAAGTCAATTTTTTCCTCGTATATCAGGCATCATCTTTGGAGAAGATAGAATGTTGTGCAGTGCTTGTCTCATACCTGCCTGGGACACAAAGTCTGACAGCTCCATCATGTCACTACATACTGTCCAGGGAGATACATCTCAAGTCTTTGACACCAACATGTACTATGACAGAGTCATACTGGTAGTTGCTGTTCAAAGACTTAAGTGTACGTATGATATGATAGATCCTGGCACTAAACAAGAAACTAACCGTCGCTCTTTCCTAGCTCAGTCTGTTAAGCAGTACACCTGCATGTCTTACAATATAGTCACCTATAACTAGAATGTTTGATTGGGTAGATGCCCACCTTATCAGCTCAGCATCCATGACTTTTGGACTCCTTGTGCTATGTGAGGAGGTAGGCTTAACTTGCTAAGTGTGTTTTGTGCATGTGTTGCATTTTGGAGGTCTTTGAGGTTTAGGCAAGTTAATCTTTAGAACCTCAGGATATGATGGATTATGTGTATTGTGATGGCCTTAGTGAAGTGCTGTGCATGGTGTACCTCTGCTGATTTTGGTGCCTGAGTTTACTATGTGTGAGATTTTGCCTCCAAGGTGATTATATATGCACCTCTCATACACACATTGTTATGCTGTTTGAATAATAGTTGTTTGTCAGACAGCATGAGACAATTCTTACACTGCCTCAAGATACCCAGCTTAATCAGGCTGACTACAGATGTTGTGAGGAAATGCTGGTCCATGCTTTCTACAGGAATGACTGTGGTGGGGGGAAGGGATGAATATAACAGCTTGGAGTTCAGTTTATTTAGGATAATGTATGGATAATACTAAGATGTGGGGAAATGCCTACTTATCTCATCAGAGGTGTACTGCAGCTCAAGGTGTGTTTATTTGCATTTGGCAAAGGTTATTTGAGCCTCAGACTTGTATTTCTAAGGCTGTATACATTTTGCAGGCCTCGTAGGGAAAAAAGTTCTTGAGCAGACAACCCACTATAGAGAAGAGTGCAATGGCAATTTCTTCCTTCCCTTTTTGATGAAAAACATGTTTTTTTTTACAGCTCACGGCTTTCCTTGCCTTTCAAAGTCTTGAATGAAAGACCCTGGGTGGGCTCAGCTCTGTGCTGGTTATAAACAGAAGAGCTGCAGGAGAATCCAATCAAATGAAGTGGACCTCTGTCACTTAACAACCTGTAGCACATCACAGCTCTCTTATCCTATGACTGTGAGCTATAGATCAATGATCCCAGGTAGTTAGACTTAAAGAAACTTTAGCTTTTACTGTTGGGGCAAGGAAACACTATAGTTAGTGTAGAAACAGTAGGAAGCAGCAGAGAGAGAGAGTGCGAGAGAGAACAGAAATTAATGTATCAGTGGGGGCTCGGAGGGCTGTAACAATGCAGAAAACACAATAATAGGAAAAACAGCGGTAAATGTAATAAACAGAAAGGTGCTGGAATTTCTTATATGTTAATGTAGAAAAGACTTGCTTTTTCATTTAATTTTCAGTCAGTTTCACAGGGAATATTCTTCATATTTCTGGTGTACCTGTATAAAAGTCACATATAGTTGTCTTGTCATACTCTTAATGCAAAGCTTCTTCCTCAGATAAAACTATGCACTTCCCACAGTTGCATCTGCCTTTTCCTGTAATTCCAGTAATTATGTTAAACTAATGGTTAGGCCAACTAAGTGCACTGATTCAGACTATCCCCAACTAGAAAACAGTATAGTAGATCTTTGTCCAAAAATGAAATGTCTGGGATTCATGGACAGGTTACCTAGTGTTCAAATATGTACTGGGCTTCTTACACACTGTGAGACTGCCTTAACTCCTAGACCTCCTCACTACCCAGAACCACAGTCCTGCTACAGTATATGAGCTAATATGAGGTCAGTGCCTCATGGACATGTGGTACTGGGGACATGTGACATGTGCTATTGAGGCACCACTCATCACGGATCATTATCTGATGCAGTGACTCACACGTTCATGCTAGCCAATTTCCCTAATGAGCAGTGCACAAAATGTGTATGTGTATGCAGTATTTTAGCTTGTGTACACCTACACACTGTGGTGGGCAGAATATGAGGTAGGTCAGCTTCACCTGGTTAGACTACTGATCCAGGTAAGTAGCACAGTGAGGTCTAACAGTGAGAAAAGCTATGCAAGTACAAGTGTGTGTGTGTGTGTGTGTGTGTGTGTGTGTGTGTGTGTGTGTGTGTGTGTGTGTGTGTGTAGTGAAGAATTATCAGATTGTGTGCGTGTGCATGTGTGTGTGGTGTGTGGTCTGCTACTGCTGTGTGCTTGTGCTATCTACCATAGCACCACAGTAGAAAGTTAAATTGAGCAGTTGTTTAAACTCTCCAGTTGAGAAATACAGTCATGCAAATTCACGTTTAATGGGAATTAGAACCACAAGACATGTACTTGACTGTAAATCACATTTTAGTACAGCAGCATAAGTCAGCTTCTATGTGTAGTATGTTTTTTGTGCAAATCCCAGACTGTGTCTGCTTGCCACTTTTTGTAATATTTACTTCACTTTCTAGCTTATTTTCAAATATGCTCACCACAAGGAGACCTTTACACAGTTCACTATGCTTAAGACTGCAATCTACTTAGCTGAAAGAGTCTAAAAGCTGCAAAGATCTTTTTGCCATTGGTGCTGCGGTAGCGTTGTCGCCTCACAGTAAGACGTTGTCCTGTTCAATTCTCAGCTAAAGCATCTTCTGTGTGGAGACATGTTTGAATGGGCGTACCTTCATTGAAGGTTGTCTGGCAACACGGCACGTAAAAATCTACTGCCAATCATTAGTGGACCAGAGTTCCGCTGTGGTGACCCCTAACCGGGAAAAGCCGAAAGACACAACAACAACTATAAAATTTGTAACTGCAGGATATGTTATATAGATAATGGTGTACACAGGAAAACAGAGGTGATAGATGGGCTCTGTCATCACAAGGAAACCTCTTTCAAGTTTTTGAAAGTTTGAGCTAAACAGAAAATAGTTTTTGGTACCCAGAGTTTCCTATTTAGAACTTTCTGTAAGTACACTGTTTTTCTGGTCTGTTCATTTGAATTTTGTATAGTTTATATAGTATCAAAGTCTTAATCTCTTCTATTTTCTCACAGCCTTAAGATGTCCCCTAATGTAAACTTGGCCTAGTAACAAAAAAAATTATTTGGGGTCTGAACAATGCAACTAACTGCATTCTTATAAACCTTTCAGCATCCATATACAATTACTTAAAATGCATTTTCTCACTATGAGTGTCTGAATCTATCTTCAGTTTCTTTTACTATAATTCCCCCTTCTTCATGTTCTTCATTTTTCTATTATTTATTTATTTTATATTATTTTTAAATAGATAAGGCTGTCCATTTAATTTGTTGCTCATTTAGGATCCTTGCTACTTTTTATGTTGAGTATGGCTTAAGTTACTGATAATTCTTTATTCTGTATGGATGGATGCATCAGATTTATACATTATTATTAAGGTCTGTACATTTACTGCATATTTATTCTATCTCTGTATATATTACCATATTTAATGACATTTTTTTCTTTTATGTTTACTTGTGCTTCACGCCCAGCTCATTCCTGAAAAGGATGCAGCTTGGTTTAATTCACTTAGGGCCACAGGACCACACGAGGTTACTAGGCTCTCAACACGGAGGTCATTGCAAGCCTAGCTGTTTCATCCCAATGTAATACCATAGATACTCTAGTACCCACCTGGTCAGAGTTTGATTAACAGCTCACGCATTTCAAAGTACTTCTGTCATTTCCTACATAAGAAATTAAGTCTCCCAGCAGACCTACTGGACGCACAGATGATGCTGTATCACTCACTACCCTTGCATTATCTGACATGGCCAAAAACTGCACATGAACTCAACCCAGTAAGGTTGTCTAGCTAGTATCTCCAACATGTGCCCATTAACTTTCCTGAAGGTCATCTCTAGAGACGTTCAGAGAGAGGGTACCTCCACTTGAGTACCGCCACTTGAGAGGTCTGACTAAAACCAGTGCTATGTTGACACTTCCTTACCCGTCAACTTTACAAAGCTCAGCCTAGCTACATCAGGTCTGACTCTACTGTGTGTCTTAGAAGCCCTGTTCTGGGCATGGTTTCTTAGATTCTTTAAATGAAAGACCACAAGGAAGCATATGGATTGCTATTAATATGACCACTCTTCTCAGACCAATTTGCCAAAAACATAAAAGCATCATGATTT